>NC_088403.1:51667974-51945474 GCF_034236695.1 Oncorhynchus nerka | reverse complement strand
GCTAAGAGGTTCTGATATGGCTCTCCCATCCTCAAGTTCTTAGGGGTCGACAGCTTAGTTTAATTCATTTAGATCTGTCCCAGACAACGTGGCAATTTTCACACTCACAGGCATCAAAAAGACAAACGTGGATTGTTGAACCTTTTCTCATCCGTAACATCTTACGTACTAATGTTCTAACATTGATCATCCATTTTGACGTACCCACCAAAACACTACCCTTTACTCTGTAAGAGGAGTGATTATGTGACGGTAAAGCACATCCATTCAAGACAATGACCAAATCCAAGCATCCCAAAGGCCCAATCTATTAATTGCACAGTCACTCTAGTGATGTCACGCATTGTTACAGGGTGTATTGGTATATAAAGGAGTGATCCGCTTTAGCATATGCCAGCATGCTATAAACGTTGTGCCAAGCGTAAGCCCGGGATACGCAAAACAGCTGGCATTGTGTTCGGCTCACCGGCTGATCCCGGCATCAAAGCCATGCTAGACTGTGTGAAACCTGGCCGTTTGTGCTCTCTTAATGGGAGCATCCAGCTTAAATCAGGCTTTATATTCCTTCTTTGGTGGACAAATATGCCAAACCTGAGGTAAAAATCTGTGGGAATTCCGTTCCATTTTGGTTTGAATTAGGCGGGTATTGTAAACGGGGAAAAAATAGATTTGTAGTCTTTCTTCGGTGGACATATATGCCCGAAGAACTTTGGAAATTGGTCCGAACTTTGTGTGGTACTGTGGATGGCCAAATTACAGCAATCCATAGCCAGGCTAATGGTGTCCAATAATGGACTAGCAGAGGCTTTCTACTAGATAATAGGGCCAGTACTGCGATAGTACTGCGATAGTACTGGCCCTGCGATAGTACTGCGATAGTACTGGCCCTGCGATAGTACTGCCATAGTACTGGCCCTGCGATAGTACTGCCATAGTACTGGCCCTGCGATAGTACTGCCATAGTACTGGCCCTGCGATAGTACTGCCATAGTACTGGCCCTGCGATAGTACTGCCATAGTACTGGCCCTGCGATAGTACTGCCATAGTACTGGCCCTGCGATAGTACTGCCATAGTACTGGCCCTGCGATAGTACTGCCATAGTACTGGCCCTGCGATAGTACTGCCATAGTACTGGCCCTGCGATAGTACTGCCATAGTACTGGCCCTGCGATAGTACTGCCATAGTACTGGCCCTGCGATAGTACTGCCATAGTACTGGCCCTGCGATAGTACTGCCATAGTACTGGCCCTGCGATAGTCGTTAGTACCGTGGCAAGGAAACAAAACATGAAGTAGGTTAACTTCTTTAGGAAAACAGACTAATGTTGGAAACAAACAACATTATGTTGTCATCCAGAGTCACATTTATTTATTTTCCAAGTTATAGCTCACAATATGTTACATACAGCAGGACCAAAGGGTTTAGTGTGCTTTGTGTTACATTTTCTACCATGAAAAATATATTGCTATGCTGGTATCTTCACAGCCCTACTAGACAAACAAGCATTCCCAGCATAAATGGTGAGTGCCCACAGTGTCTTATGAAGTAATTACATGGTAATTACAAAGTGGCGATGAGAACGAGAAGCACAGACAGTTTGCAGAGTACCGTATTTCTACCAGAGAAAATGATCACTACTGATTATTCATCTAGCATAGCAAAAGCCCTGGTAGCACAAATCATCTCGGATGACCACGATAACATTGTGCTTAATTACGTCTCCACGGTCTTGTGATCAGATTGCGTGCGACTAAACCACAGGTTTGTAATTAGACACCGTTGATGAGGAGGGTTTAAATCAAATCAAATATAATTGTATTTGTCACATGCACTGAATTCAACAGGTTCAATACAACTTTACAGTGGAATTCTTACTTATGAGCCCTGTCGCAACAATGCAGAGTTAAAAAGTAAGAAAAGATTAGCAAAAAAATAAATAAAAATGTAATAGTAACACAATTAAATAACAATAACGAGGCTATATACAAGGAGTACCGGTACCAAGTCAATGTGCGGGGGTAGCTAGGTAATTGAGGTAATATGTATATGTACACTAGGTAGGGGTAAAAGTGACTAGGCAGTCAGGATAGATAATAAACAGAGTAGCACCAGCGTATGTGAAGAGTGTGAAAGTGTGTCTATGTGTGAGTGGTGTCATTATGCATGTGTGAATGTGTTTTGTGTTTGTGAGCCTATGTAGTGTGTGAGTGTGTGTTTGTGTGTGTGTTGGAGTATCAGTGTAGTATGTGTGAGTGTGAGGGTAGAGTCCAGTGAGTGTGCATAGAGCCAGTGCAAAAAAAAAGGGTGTCAATGAAAATCACCCGGTTAGCCATTTGATTACCTGTTCAGCAGTCTTATGGCTTGGGGTAGAAGCTGTTCAGCAGTCTTATGGCTTGGGGTAGAAGCTGTTCAGCAGTCTTATGGCTTGGGGTAGAACCTGTTCAGCAGTCTTATGGCTTGGGGGTAGAAGCTGTTCAGCAGTCTTATGGCTTGGGGTAGAAGCTGTTCAGCAGTCTTATGGCATGGGGGTAGAAGCTGTTCAGCAGTCTTATGGCTTGGGGTAGAACCTGTTCAGCAGTCTTATGGCTTGGGTTAGAAGCTGTTCAGCAGTCTTATGGCTTGGGGGTAGAAGCTGTTCAACAGTCTTATGGCTTGGGGTAGAAGCTGTTCAGCAGTCTTATGGCTTGGGGGTAGAAGCTGTTCAGCAGTCTTATGGCTTGGGGTAGAACCTGTTCAGCAGTCTTATGGCTTGGGTTAGAAGCTGTTCAGCAGTCTTATGGCTTGGGGGTAGAAGCTGTTCAGCAGTCTTATGGCTTGGGGTAGAAGCTGTTCAGCAGTCTTATGGCTTGGGGTAGAAGCTGTTCAGCAGTCTTATGGCTTGGGGGTAGAAGCTGTTCAGCAGTCTTATGGCTTGGGGGTAGAAGCTGTTCAGCAGTCTTATGGCTTGGGGTAGAAGCTGTTCAGCAGTCTTATGGCTTGTGGTAGAAGCTGTTCAGCAGTCTTATGGCTTGGGGTAGAAGCTGTTTAGCAGTCTTATGGCTTGGGGTAGAAGCTGTTCAGCAGTCTTATGGCTTGGGGTAGAAGCTGTTCAGCAGTCTTATGGCTTGGGGGTAGAAGCTGTTCAGCAGTCTTATGGCTTGGGGTAGAAGCTGTTCAGCAGTCTTATGGCTTGGGGTAGAAGCTGTTCAGGAGTCGTTCTGTCCCAGACTTTCTGCTCTGGTCCCTTTTGCCATGCGGTAGCAAAAAGAATGACTTGGCTGGAGTCCATTTTTAGGGCCTTCCTCTGACACGCCCCAGTGATGTACCGGACGTACCACACTACTATTTTATCAAATGGCGCTGGAGGCAAAAGCAGCCATTTTACAGGCTCCTGAAAAGTTGGGATATTTGGTATATTTTTGGGCGCTGATCGTTTTTTGTAATAATTACAATGTCAGTAGTTTCATTCTCCCTTATTTAATGTAATACTGGGGAAATATGTTATTGTGTAATACGTGTGTGTGTGTGTGTGTGTGTGTGTGTGTGTGTGTGTGTGTGTGTGTGTGTGTGTGTGTGTGTGCGTGCGTGTGCGTGCGTGCGTGTGTCCGTGTGTCTGTGTGTGTGTGTGTTGCGTGTGTGTTGCATGCAGAAGTACAATGACAACATGAGGGCATGACTATGAGTTTAGTAGGGGGTGGAATGGACGCAATTTAAATCAAATTAACATGCTGGCAAATTAAGCAGTGGGATTTAATTTGAACTGTTGTAAAAATGCTAATTTCAGCAGTACCTGAAAGCCCATATGCAAATACAACCCTATTTCACGATAATTCATATTAGGTGAGGCATGCATAAAACACACCATGAACAACTACCTGGCATCAGGGGAATGCATTATCATTAGCCCTTAGTCTGGCTAGGAGGTGCTACTCAGTGTGCTCACATGAGCCTCTGTGTGTGTGTGTTCCTGTGTGTGTGTGTGCATTCTTATGTGTGTGTACGTGCCTGCCAGTAGTCCTATAAATGTGTGGCTCTATGGATGAATACATATCCCAGAGTGCATCGAGGTAATGACCATTGACATAAACATTCCACGAAAATATGTATCATATTATTCCATCCAATATTCTAGAATCTATTCACACACTGACAATGACAGCCATCTGAATGACACAAAGACGTGGTCGAGCTTGAGCCCTTTGATAACGCCTGTGATGACTGCCTCTTTCATATCAAATAATGACACTATGGGAAAGCCTGTTCCTCACAGTGTACTGAGTAATTATATTGCACATTATGTTCGCTGCAAAGCCGTGCACAATTTGACCTCTGCATGGAAACCCGCTAGCCTGCCCCCCTGATTCGAGTTGAGCCCTCAGAACCGCTGCATGGAGACACGCTAGTCTGCCTCCTGAAATCCTTTCTCTCTCTCTCTCTCTCTCTCTCTCTCTCTAGAGTGTCTGCATAGGTGCACTATAAAGGGAATATGGTGCTATTTGGGTCGCAAGCCTGTGTGTGTGAAGGAGAGCAAGAGAGATAGAGAAGTTTGGGCACATAAACAGAGTGTTTACAGAGATCCGGGGGAGCCTGTCGATAGTTATTTGAGGCGTTAAAAGAGGAGCATTCACTCCACTGGGATACGACACGCAATCAGTAGAGATAATCAATTCAACCAGCATTAGGCCCCAGGGTGACTTAAGTTGCCTCCCAATTGGCTCCCTATTTCCTATATAGTGTTGTCCACAACTTTTGACCAGGGCCCCTTAGAGGGATGGGTTTAAGAGGTATTTAAAGCAGCATGTATCAATGATCAATAATGATCAATGGATGGTCAACGCCAGCGAGTTTAAGAGCACAATGGGAAAAATGGCAGAGGGCAAACAAACAAGCATGAAGGCAAAACCATTAGAGACCTCCATCAACCTCTAGGACTTATTGTGTTTTGTTCGGTGCTGTTCGGTACTGTTTGGTAGCTCTTTGCATTTAATGTCGCTAATGAATCGCTGAGCTGTTTAGTCTCCTCAAACCAGTAGCTCTGTCCCAAATAGGACACCGTTCACTACAGTATGTACTTCTTGCCTTATGGGCCATGGCCAAAATAAGGTGCCATTTCGGACACAACCCATGTCTAATCTTCATCCTACTAGACATTGTTTAACCAGGCACAGAATAATTGCTTGCCGCCACCACTGCTTCTCACTCTCTCTCTCTTGCAGGCTCACCAGGGACAATTATTATTGCCCTGGTATACCCTCCTTCAATAGTCCTGAACCCAATTTGCCACACAAATTAACCATGCAGGGTTAGGAGAGGGAGAGGAAGAGAGAGACAGCGAGAGAGAGAGAGAGAGAGAGAGAGAGAGAGAGCGAGGGAGAGCGAGAGAGGGAGAGAGAGGGAGAGAGAGAGAGCGAGGGAGAGCGAGAGAGGGAGAGAGAGGGAGAGAGAGAGAGAGAGAGAGATAAAGAGAGAGAGAGAGAGAGAGAGAGAGAGAGAGAGAGAGAGAGAGGGAGGGAGGGAGGGAGGGAGGGAGAGAGAGAGAGAGAAGAAAGAGAGAGAGAGAGAGAGAGAGAGAGAGAGAGAGAGAGAGAGAGAGAGAGAGAGAGAGAGAGAGATAAAGAGAGAGAGAGAGAGAGAGAGAGAGAGGTTCTGGAGGTAAAACAACAGAAAAACCACAAACATAATCACAGTCCTATGCCAAAAAAGGGCCCTTTCTATCCATGCTTAGTATCCACATATTAACCAAACAATGCATTGCCATATTGCATTCGCCCGTGTTAACATCGTTAGCGCCAAAACCCTTCCTACGTGTGTGCGTGTCCTGTCCGGGGACATTTGTTACTCTTTTTTTCCCAGCCTTTGCGGGAGAGGTTAGTGCAGTCAGCCGGGCATGGACACACAGGACTGGCTCCAAGGATGGTGCCATCTGTTGAGCAGGCAGAGTCAGCCATTTTCGCCTTCTCGCGTGTCTCATATCCTCCGCCATATCCCTTAGCATGCGGGGCTAACACACCCCAGTTGGGCTAACGCACTGCACTGACGGAGGCATGCAGCTTCGCTTCTTTCTCTAGGGGGTTTTAGAGGGTTAAAGTGAGGCGGTGGGTGGTGGGGTTATTCCGTTGTTATTTTGGCCTTTCCTCTCACGGCTAGAGCAGTATTGGGGAGAACCCTGGAGCTGAGCTGAGCAGCTGAAGTGTTTATGCAGATGCAGTGGCACACTAGAGAGGGAAAATACAGGGACACAGTCGCTTGTCTGGGGCTAACGCACAGGCACAAAAAGGGACAGAAAGAAGGGACGTGGGAGGAAAGGATAGAGGGAGAAGGAATATCCGCAACTCAACAAAGACTAAAATACATACTTAAGCTGAGTATTAAAGCTGGATAAAGCTGAGAGAAGAATATAGCTGGATCCCTTAGAAAATATGTACTACTTCAAGATGGTTTAGCTCTACTTGGCTCTCTGTGCACTCACACCTCAGCTGGCAACACTGGCCTGTCATACAACCCCCGATCCCCGATCCCCAACCCCCTGTCTCCTGCGTTACTCAGTCATTGCTAGACAGCTGTCGCCTCCCCTCGCGGTAAATTTGTTTTGGCTTGGAAGTGATGAACCAGCACAGCTGTCCAAAGGGCTATAAGAGCAGCTGTTAGCACGCAGACCGTAACAGGGAGAGAAGGGAAGGTGGGGGGTAGGGTTAAGGGGGTTGGATGGCCAAGTGCACTTGTGGTTGTCTCATCGGTAACATCTGTGCTCAAATTCACCCCTGGAATGTCCGCTGGCGACTCAAGATTGGATGTCTGGTAGTTGGCTTTCCTTTATTTTATTTTATTTTGGATGACATATTTGTCACCTCATGGCAACATCCACCATTTGGAGTTCATGCCTTGTTGCATGGTCTATTCTATTTCCAAAATATTGATAGTTGTGCTCAGTAGAAAGCACATCAAAAGCTGCTATGATTATGATGGAAAAGTCAATAAAAACCAGAATCCTTGAGACACAAAATTCTCACCTGAAGTGAAACTTTTCCATTCATCTTTCTCCCACAGTGACATGCCATGGGAGGGAGTATGGAGCATGAAACAGATCGCAGGGAACGTTTCTCAACCACAAAGTTTCAAGTCTCGCCCATCAATTGAACTGTTGCTGTTCCCTCGTCTCTGACCTTGGGTGAACGCTCCGTCTTCCAAAGATATTCGAGCTGACGAGTGAGATTCCCGCGGTGTGACGGGGTGTGATAAAACTTTAATTCACATGCACCTGCTTCCTGGAACTTAGTGATTCATGGGAAGTAGTGTTAACCAGGGAAAATGGAGTGAGAGAAACTCAATGGAGTCTGAAACTACTGTCACACTGCTGTCACACCTCAATGGAGTCTGAAACTACTGTCACACTGCTGTCACACCTCAATGGAGTCTGAAACTACTGTCACACTGCTGTCACACCTCAATGCTCAGATTTGAACTCCTAACATCATGTAATTCCAATTCAACGTATTTTCGTGGTGGAAATGTCACGTTTACAGTGCCTTCAGAAAGTATGCCTACCCCTTGACTAATTCCACATTTTGTTGTGTTACAGCCTGAATTCAAAATAGATTCAATAAATAATAATCTCACCCATCTACACACAATACCCCACAATAACAAAGTGAAAAACATGTTTTTAGCTATTTTTGTACATTTATTGAAAAAGAAATACAGGAAAAATCGCACTTAAATAAGTATTCATACCCCTGAGTCAATACTTGTAGAAGCGCCTTTGGAAGCGATTGCGCCTTTGGAAGCGAGTCTTTCTGGGTAAGTCTCTAAGAACTTTCCACACCTGGATTGTGCAACGTTTGCCATTATTTTTTTCAATATTCTTCAAGCTCTGTCAAATTGCTTGTTGATTATTGTTAGACAACCATTTTCAGGTCTTGTCATAGATTTTCAAGTAGATTTAAGTCAAAACTGTAATTCGGCCTCTCGAGAACATTCGCCTTCTTCATGGTTAGCAACTCTAGTGTATATTTGGCCTTGTGTTTTAGGTTATTGTCCTGCTGAAAGGTGAATTTGTCTCCCAGTGTCTGGTGGAAAGCAGACTGAACCAGGTTTTTCTCTAGGGTTTTTCCTGTGATTAGCTCCATTCCATACATTTGTTTGATCCTGAAAAACACTCCAGTCCTTAATGATCAAAAGCATACCCATAACATGATGCAGCCAATATGGAGCGTGGTACTCAGTAATGTGTTGTATTGGATTTTCCCCAAACATAACACTGTATTCAGGACAAAAAGTTAATTGCTTTGCCATATTTGTTTTGCAGTATTTCTTTAGTGCCTTGTTGCAAACAGGATCAAACAAGGGACTTGCTGGAGAGGAAGGAAATCCCTGAGCATTTTCCTTCCTCTCCAGCAACTGAGTTAGGAAATATGTCTGTATCTTTGTTATGACTGGGTGTTTTTTTTACCCATCTACCAATAGGTGCCCCTCTTTGCAAGGCATTGGAAAACCTCCCTGGTCTTTGTGGTTGAATCTTTGTTTGAAATTCACTGTTCAGCTGAGGGATTTCAGAGATAAATGTATGTGTGGGGTACAGAGATGAGGTTTGTCATTCTAAAATCATGTTAAACACTATTATTGCACAGAGTGAGTCCATGCAACTTATTATGTGACTTTTACTCCTGAACTTATTTACGCTTGCCATAACACAGGAAGAGTTGAATAGTTAATTGACTGAAGACATTTCAGATTTACATTTTTTATTAATTTGTACAAATTTGGAAAAACATAATTCCATTTTGACATTTTGAGATATCGTGTGTAGGCCAATTACCAAAAATCTAAATTTGATCAATTTTAGAGTCAGGCTGTAACACAAGAAAATGTGGAAAAAGTCAAGGGGTGTGAATACTTTCTGAAGGCACTGTATATCTACGGTTGTTCTTTGGGTCCCAGATATTGATAGTTATCTCCATATTGGATTAGAATGTAGGGGCATGGATATGGCCTTATACTCATCGGGGTGTTGGGTAGAGAGAGGGAGATAGAGGGAGAATGCATGGAAGTGTGTGTGAGTTGGTGTGTGTAATAACACTTGACACTTAGATATCATAAGACCACTTATAAGAGACATCTTTCTTCCCTACAAGGGTGCAAATAGAGGACAAAGAGTGGACGAGAGAAGAAGTGACACTTACTTTCGGCGTTGGCGAGGAGGAGGAGAAGACCCAGGACGAGCAGCACGGGTCTGGCTATGTGCATCATGGGACAGCTTGGCACCAGCATGCTTTGGCAGCCTCAGTGGTCTGATTTCTCAGATGCAGGATATTCACAGCCTGTGGGGGGAGGGGAGAAGAGAGAGAGAGAGAGAGAGAGAGAGAGAGAGAGAGAGAGAGAGAGAGATGAAATAAAGCGGTTTGGCTTCATGTACTTTATCTATCTAGTGCAGATTTGTGACATACCCACACAGACTCAGTAGGTTTTGACAGCTAAAGAGGAGAGAGGGTAATATGCTCGCAGGCTATATTCTGGCACCTCAGAACCTACATTAGTGCTCGCACATACACACACACACACGCACGCGGATGGAAGGACACACATGCTCTAATCAAATATACTGTGTGTAATAAGAACATTTCTGAACTATTCACATACATTAAACATGCTAGCAGCAGAATGCTAACCTGTTTATCCTACTATGGGTGACTAACTCAAACCGTCTCCAGAGAACCATACAGTTAGCCATTCACCTCACGGACATTTGGGTAATTTAGCAGACACATTTAGCAGAGCAACTTACAGTAGTGTTAGGAACGAATTCATCACACTTTTTCTCATGCTCAACCAACTGAGCCACACGAGACACAGCACCTAACCTCTGCTCTCGTTCTTTAGTGAGTTTATGGTGAGACGGTTAAGAGAAGCCAGTAATAGATTGGTGGATTTCTCTCCAGACAAGTGCTATCCACTGACTATGGAGTGATAAATTGCCACTATTGCTCTTAGTACCCTTAAAACCATTCAGCTCATATTTATGCCCTGTCTTACATCACTTAGACAAAGCTTTAATAGCTTCAAGTGTCTCCAAATAGATTAGGACCAACAAAAAAAAGAGGGCAACACATCTATACATTTTGATGGAGTAAGCTACAGTAGCATTAGTACATGCTAGCAACACCTCCTTTATCAAGAGCTGCTTGGAGTACACATAAAATCTATGACAGAGTACACTCTTAGAAAAAAAGGTGCTATCAGGAATCTAAAAGGATTCTAGAGCTGTCGCCATAAGAGAACCCATTTTGGTTCCAGGTAAAAACCCTTTTGGTGCCAGGTGAAACTCTTTTGGGTTCCATGTAGAACCTTTTTCTAAACGTGTAGGCTAGGCTCAGCTCGTGTTTGCGCTCATGTTTGCCACCCCTTCCTTTATCAAGAGCCACTATGTGGATGGGGAAAATCGATGTGACAAAGCATGATAGCATTAGCAAGTAACCCACTCGATTCCACATCATCCATTCGCTAAAGCCAGGTCTTGATCCCTGGTGACCAATATGTTGTGGTTTATGAGATGTAAAACACTTTTCCAGGCATTGTAAAGACCTGATAATCGATGTAGATCTGAGCCTAAAATGGTTATCTGGAATGCACCCAAACTGACTAGGTTAACTTGTCGGAGGTAAACTAAAACTGGGAGTCGTCAGATGGACACATCATTTGACCTCTGACCTCTTTTACAGTTTGACATTTAGCGGGTTAGCACCGAAGGCTAGTTGACGGATAGCATGGACCATTTGCACATTAGCCACACCACAGGCCTAGATATGGCACTGTTCACCCACACAAAAGCATTACAGGAATCACATAATCGCTTTACGTATGGGGCTTGTTCACCCGGCTATTTATCTGATGATTTATAAACAAATAAAACATCTAGAAAACCCAAAGCTCAATCAGTGGGGTAGACGATGACAAAGTACCTAATTTCCCTGCTACCCATCTCCCCGTCCTTTCTCTCCCCCTGCGGGAGAACTTTTATTCCTTTGACTGTAAATGGCAGAAAAGACAGGGAGATAGCGCACCTGTCACATTCGATTTGTATCATGGGGAGATAGACAGGACTACCTGTCTCAGAGCGCTGTGAGGCCAGTGGCGTCCGAGGTACGCGTGGCAAACTGAATCAATTTGAGGCAATCTCAACCAACACACACACACACACATACAATGGCTCACGTGCACACACACACACACATACGAGCACACATAAACAGATTTTCCGCATGACTAGAGTATTTATAGTGTATTTCATTCCATTACACTGTGTAAGGACAGGGTTATCACTGAAAGTCTAATCCATAGTAAGCAACGGCATTACACAAAGCTCTTCTATTCAAGGTCACCGACGTCTTCTCTTACTTCTGCCTTGCATGCATGTGCAGTAGCCATCCTTCCAAAGTCGGGGTTGATAGCCTTTGAGTTAATTAATGTCCTGTGAACTTCCACAATGACATAACATTAGGAGTCCTCACTATACACAGTACTCAGCAGCTCTCCCTTGCTCCCTCCACCGCCCTCCACATGCTGATACAGAGAAACAAAGCCATCTGCATGTTTTGTAAGCACCAACCATGGGAGAGGAAGGCTGTGCCATCCATGTGAACACAAGCACCCCTAATGTGAACAAAGTAGCTGACAAAATTGGACAATGGCTACTCTGATGTCATATGTGGACTTTTGTTCCAGCATTAAGGACTTGTCACAGAATACAGTCAAAGGGAGTAGGCAGGGTAGGCAAGGTGCACTTAGTCACCCTCTGAACAGCATGTCTGTAGCGAGAATGGTGCAGCGTGTTGGCAGTGTGTATGATAGTACCTGCATTCATGTGTGTATGTGGGTACGCTCATGTGTGGGTGTGTTTCCTACAGGGCTGAGCTCTAACCAACAACTACAGCAGCATCGCTGGCGTTACCCAACGCACACTGCTAACTCAGATATTACCTCTGACCTTCGACACAAAAGCTTTTGTTCCCTAATATGGCCGCTGTGTTACATGTGTCAGTTCAATTTCACACATACAGAGATGCTGATGCTTCCCTTGAACATTTATTGCTGGGAAAAAAAAGGAAGAGAAAAAATATTGTCCTTTCTTTCCAAGCCTCTCAGCGGTATTATTGTTACTATTCAGTGGTTTTCCATTCAAAGTGCCGAGTTGTGATAGGATCATGCATTATTAAACAAAAGGCCGACAACATGCACAATGTTAATTAGAAAAAGGGGAAGATATTGCCAGGCAGTGTCGGAGGAGAGAAAGAAAGAGAAAGAGAGAGAGAGAGAGAGAGAGAGAGAGAGAGAGAGAGGGTTGGTGAGTTATCGTTTGTTCTCCCCTGATTCTTATCACTCCCTGAGAGGTTGATTAGAGGAGGGAAACAATGAAGAGAGGGATTCTCTATAGCCTGTTTTGTGTCTTCTACTATTGCATGTGGGAGTTCTGTTTCAAACAAGGACTAACAATTTAGATTCCGAGATTTTTGATACTGCTGTGTGAACTACCAAACAGTGTTTGATTTACATAAACTTTTTCTCATTGTTGTTCAAATGTCTTGAGATGGGTGTTGATCGTCAAACAGAAGCTAACAGGAATCCCTTGTCATCTATTTCAATGTATGTAACCATCATGCTGGGGTGGTCATGACCCTGAAGGCATGCTATTATAGTACCTAATACCATCTGTGATGGGACATTCTTTGTTAGCGTGCTATCATAGCCTGCTAGTATATCCACAATATAACACAAATTGATGGGAACCAAATGCTAACATCAGAATCTTATGGATGCAACTGTTTTTAATAAGTTTGGTCTGGGATAAAAAATTTAAAAAAATAAACAATACCCATAACCAACCTTCATAACAAACTCATCTTCCGTGCGCCTTGCCTCAGTTTTGCTTCAAATAAGTCCATTGGGTTTCAAGAGGGCTCTTTATGTTTGTGAATAACATGCAATGCCTTGCCCATCTTATAAAATAGATTGCATGGAAACTGTTGTTGTTCTCCCCAAAAAATGCCCACAAAAATACCAGGCACGACTATTAAGTCAACCCCTTCCTTAATTGTGTCCACACACGCAAAGACAGAACTGCCACAAGGAATTGGTGCAAGACAAATACAGTTTTTGCCTTTCATGAACTGTTCCCTTTCCTTGTTTGGTCAGGGGTAAACAATACAGTCATAACATAGTCCAAAATCATAAATAAAACATGGCAGGTTCCTTAAACTTTTTACTCCAACAACGTAAGGCTATATCTCAGTTGTTTTGAACAGTATCTTCCAGATGCCACACAAGAGGTAAGAGTCAAGAGCTCAAGGACTCTATCCGGCTTAATTAAGGCAGAACCGCTGTACCGTGAAAGAGCGCTCGCCCACCGATTTCAACCGCAAGGTCAAATGGCATCTCTACAGACGGCATAGGGCATTGTGTACCCATCCCTCACCCTCCACGTCTACCCGTCTCAACCATGGTTCCACAGTGGAGAAATATTACATTAATAGAGTTCAAAGAAGTTTGCATGAAGCGGCATTTACACCCACTCAGATTCCCTCAGGGTTATTGCTATGTGTCACATGATTGGAGTTATAGAATGTATCCCGTTGGAACACTCAACAGAGGCATAAGTCCCCCTAGCAACCGTCCGCCCCCCCTGTCAAAAAGGGTGCGGGCTAAGTCAGAGTGGCAGCCCATGAGCTCGGGATGCTGGCTGCACCTATTACGCATGACACATGCAGTAGTCTTTTATCTTACCTCTTTCCGCTCATCTCTCTCTCTCTCTCTCTCTCTCTCTCTCTCTCTCTCTCTCTCTCAAAAAAGCCTCCTTCCTTCCATCTTCTTCCATGACCTGCTTCAATTTTCTCTTCCCCTCTCTTTCACAATCATTCTTCTGCCCTTCTCTCTCTCTCTTCTCTCTCTCTCACTCGCTCATACCTCCTGTCACCATCCTTTTCTCTCTTTCCTTCCCTCCATACATCTCTCTCTCTCTCACAAAGGGGCGGTTTGATTTAAGACTAGCGTCAGGACCGTTTCTCACGCATCGCCACCAGATCAGTAGGCATGTGTAATAACATTCCTCAAGCTAAGCTAAGCTATGCCCTCAAGTGCAGCATCCACATGAAAGCTTCTGACACCGGCAGCTTAAAGGAGTTTATTTGTGGAACTTATTTACTTTTACCCAACCTCCTCCCGACCTCAGTCAAACAAGCCTCATATGTAATGTAATGTTTTCAGAGATGCTCGTCCCACCCGAGTTCCTCTGTTGTCTCCCTGTTTATTAGAACATTGCCGTTGTCTGTTTATGTCAAGGCTTACAAGCTAGCAAGCTAACATTCTCTCTATCATCCCACCCTTTGTTGTTATGAGTGACGGGTTCTGATGACATTTCTTGCGCCAGTAATTGGGTTTAAAAGCACCTGCTGTGGCTGGAACAAGGAAGTGACAGTATCTTGTCCCCAGGTGTGGGTACAGGAAATGCCAAAGCCATTTCACCTCTGCAGTCTCGCTTTTGTTCAGGAGTTTGAACTTTGAGAAGCCTCAAGGGAGATTTGCTTGTTTACCTAATCACCAAAGGTCAATGATAATTAGGTGCATATATCTTTTTAAGGGTTGCTTTGTTACTGTAAAGTTGCTATCTGTGACTAGATCATAGCAGGACGAGTTTAACTGAATTCAACAGTTTTAACAAGTGTTTCATAGCTGCAAGAAAAACTAACAATGGAACAGAGGCCAAGTTTATATATTTTCAGTTTACTATAGTGATACTATGTGAATTCAGACAACCTACCATGTCCTTATCCAAAAAGTTATCTCATCAATATTAGACCTACCGTGTCCTTGTCCAAATAGTTCTCATCAATACTAGGCCAACCATGTCCTGGTCCAAATGGGCCAAATGGGTCAATACTAGACATACCATATCCTTGTCCAAATAGTTCTCATCAATACTAGACCTACCATGTCCTTGTCCAAATAGTTATCTTATCAATACTAGACATACCATATCCTTGTCCAAATAGTTATCTTATCAATACTAGACATACCATATCCTTGTCCAAATAGTTATCTCATCAATACTAGACCTACCATGTCCTTGTCCAAATAGTTCTCATCAATACTAGGCCAACCATGTCCTGGTCCAAATAGGCATCTTATCAATACTAGACATACCATATCCTTGTCCAAATAGTTCTCATCAATACTAGACCTACCATGTCCTTGTCCAAATAGTTCTCTCATCAATACTAGACCTACCATGTCCTTGTCCAAATAGTTCTCATCAATACTAGACCTACCATGTCCTTGTCCAAATAATTATCATCAATACTAGACCTACTATGTCTTTGTCCAAATAGCAATCTCACCAAACTAGCTAGCACTATCTCCCTCTCACACTTCCTCTATATTTTAACCTGTCCCTCTTTTCTTCTCTTATTTCTCTCACTTTCTTTCTCTCTCTTACCCACATGATATCTCCTCTACCTCTTTTTACCCTTCCCTCTCCCTCTCTCCCCCGCCCTCCTCTATCTCAGTCTTAGAGCAGCTGTTCAGATGGATGGTCCCCCAGTACACGACCCTGACCAACAGACTGGTGAGTGATTATCCCAGTGCCCTGTTGGGCTGCTCCGCTGCACACTGGCATACAGAGTCAAACACACACGCACGCACACACACGCGCACACACACACACACACACACACACACACACACACACACACACACACACACACACACCCATGCGAGAACACACACAAAGAGGCCATGTGCACGTGGAAACACGTGCACGTGCACACATACACACACACACACACACACACACACACACACACACACACACACACACACACACGCAACTGCATCATCACAACACACAACTGTCTGTTTTTCAATTGACCTTGATGACATTGGCCAACACATGGTTAAATCAATCCCATAGAACACTTTAATGCCTTTTCTATGGAACAATGATAAAAGCATGGCATACATAAGCTCTTGCGAGCCGATTGTCAATAGCTTGCGACTTCCCTTCTGCAATCTATTGAAATCTTTATTTTCCTCTTCTTAGGGTTCCCCCATGCACTCAAGGGGCCGTGTGTTTGTTTGCTGTTGTGGTGAGGCCGATTTGGAAGTGCATAGTGTTTTGTGCTCTCGTCGCCGCCGTCGATTGAAGGACTCTTCTGTATGAGCGCCGTGTTTCACAGGGAAAGAAACTCATTACCGTACAAATGTGCAGCATCTCAAGAACCCATTGTGTGTGTTTGTGTGTCTGTGTGTGTGAGAGAGAGAGAGAGAGAGAGAGAGAGAGAGAGAGAGAGAGAGAGAGAGAGAGAAAAACGGTAGACTTAACAGCCGCCAACCTGAAATCGCCAGGATTATATTTATGCCGCATGAACAGGGGAGGGCCAAATCATGTTACATATTATGAACCAGAAAACAGGGGAGATGGAGGGAGAGGGAGAAATATAAAGAGGTGGCTGAGGAGGAGAGGACGGATCAGGCAGAGAGAGTGAGGTGGGGAAAGAAAGAAAGAAAGAGAGAGACAGAGAGAGGGAGGGAGGAGGAGGAGAACAGAACAAGGGTGGAGAGGGGATGAACTGGGCACACTATAGCAGTCTGGACGGGTCGCTTCCCAGAGTGGTGTAGACGTTCCTTGGTCTCATGTATCACGTAAGTCAGTAGCATTGTTCCAGGGCGTCAGTGTGCTACGCACATACCGGTTGAGGCACTAGCTCTGATCCATGGCGTTATGTTAACCACTATTGCTTGTGCAGCTAGCTAGTACACGCTAGCTAGTACTCATCAACTGACTTGCCTAGTAAAATAAATTATTTTTTAAATACACACCAGCTAGGCTAGCTAACTGGTACACTCTAACTAGCTAGTACCTACACACTAGCTACAACACTAGCTCTAATACACACTAGCTAACTACCTAGCACACACTAGCTAGTGTCCAAAAGTATGTGGACAACCCTTCAAATTAGTGGATTCGGCTATTTCAGCCCACCTGGTCTATAAAATTGAGCACACAGCCACGCAATCTCCAAAGACAAACATTGGCAGTAGAATGGCCCGTTCTGAAGAGCTCAATGACTTTCAACGTGGTACCGTCATAAGATGCCACCTTTCCAACAAGTCAGTTTGTCAAATTTCTGCCCTGCTAGAGCTGCGCAGTCAACTGTAAGTGCTGTTATTGGGAAGTGGAAATGACTAGGAGCAACAACGGCTCAGCCGCAAAGTGGTAGGTAACACTAACTCACAAAATGGGGCCGCCGAGTGCTGAAGTGCGTAAAAATCGCCTGTCCTCGGTTGCAACACTCACTATCGAGTTCCAAACTGCGTATGGAAGCAACGTCCGCACAAGAACTGTTCGTGGGGAGCTTCATGAAATGGGTTTCCATGGCCAAGCAGCCGCAGAAGCGAGGTCCATACAGAAAAATGGTTTGTCGAGATCAGTGTGGAAGAACTTGACTAACCTGCATAGCGCCCTGACCTTAACCCCATCAAATACCTTTGGGATGAACTGGAACGCCGACAGCGAGCCAGGCCTAATCGCGCAACATCAGTGCCCGAGCTCACTAATGCTCATGGCTGAATGGAAGCAAGTCCCCCAGCAATGTTCCAACATCTAGTAAAAAGCCTTTCCAGAAGAGTGGAGGCTGTTATAGCACAAAAGGGGAGGAACAACTCATATTAATGCCCATGATTTTTGAATGAAATGCTTGACGAGCATCTCATACTTTTGGTCATGTAGTGCATCTTATAATCCTATATGTAATTTCACCCCCTGTGCTGTTGGTGGCGGTAATGCACCATGCTCTCTGGCACAATTGTGACATCCTGTCTGAGCTTGTATGTCTCACAATATCTGTGGCGTGAGAAGCTATCTGCTGCAACCAGACCCGATTGGACAAATGAGCCATGGTCGGAGTATGAGAACGTGATCCTCTGTTCACAACCAGCGCCTCTGCACCATACACTCCTGGCATCTTGACATCTACCCCACCACCCAGCCACGGTCTGTGGGAGGATGAATAATATCACTTCCGAGAGAGGAGAGAGGAAATAGAAGAGAGGAGAAGGGAGAAAGTGGGAAAGAGAGAATATAGAGGGAGAAAGGATGGAGAGGGAGATGGAGAGTGAAAGGAAGGGATAGAGAGAGAGCGAGGGAGGGAGGGAGAGATACACACAGAGAGCGAGAGGGAGGAGAGAAAGGGAGGAAGGCCTAGAGGTAGAGAGACCACTCCCACCCCCTGCCCTTGCACTCATGCAGTTTTATGGAAAACCCAGAAGCCATGAGAGTGGGTGTGCTTCTCTGAATAGACAAAACAGCATTCCTCTGTGACTAGCGTGGCATTCTGGCAGAAACCACAGAGCCCGCTCTTACAGAAAAACCACTGCAATTACATACTTCATAAACTAGACCCTAATGCACAATGCCGTTTTCATAGCTTCACAACAATCACTCCTTATCTCCCATACAACCAGTTCACTCTGAATATCAAGGTATTTTGCCACAGTGACATCTTTGCAGCTTTCGTACCAAGCAGGCTTCTTTTTTTTTTAAACGCACTAGTTAAGCAAACACAGATCATGTAAAAACATTTTTTTTTTTTAAGGCCGCTTAAGGCATACACACTACGCTCAAAGGGCAATGTTGTAATTCAAATGCCAAGAAGCTCTCATTCACTAAATGCTCATTTGCCGTGATGTACCCTGAGCTAAATGTAACGGTACATTATATGTGCGTGACTTATTGCACTATGGTAGGGAGGGTGTATCCGTCCACCCATATCCACTCCATTAGCTTAGCACAAATGTGTTCCATAATATGCCGGTAGTGGCATGGCTAATATTTCTACCTCCCATAAGTACACGTGATAGGTTTTATCTCATCTTGATGTTGTACCGGCAGCACTTGGCCTGATTAAATGCCGTGTGTGTTTTGCACATTCTTTACCAATAAGGTTGTTTCATGCCCAACTCCCAAGAGACTAGAAACAAATGGTTATTGGTCTATGAAAAACAGCACAAGTCTGCAACTGACACAATAGCCAGGACGCATTAGCAAAACACGAGCTTATCAGAGCCTGTTATGTGAAAATAGAGCGCTGCCAAAATGGCTGCTGACTGGACATCAAATGTTATCCCAGATATTGGACGACTTTGCTGAATAAGCAGCAAAGCAATGAAGCAGTGTTGCTCTTTTCGCTCGCTTACTTTTAGGATAATAGGGTTGAAACCTGTTTCAATATTATGCTGGACCCATTTGTTTAGAAACATAGGCTTTGATATGCGTTTTCCAGAGTAATTTCACTGAAAACACAATATTTCTGTATGATTTTGGACCTCATTTGGACAAACGTTAGCTACGCTAAGCTACAGTTCCCACAGACCGTGGGAACAAAATGTGCTTCCTAACTTACGGGCCTACAAACATTAAGATCGAACACCGGCAGGAGAGAACCATTTTTAACTGGGCAAAAACAATTCATTTGTGTTGACGTGACATTATTACAATTAACCCCTCCTCCTATAGCTCCTCCCACCAGCCGCCACTGTAATGTACATATCTACACTTTAAATCATTTTAGATGTGGTTGTACCCATGCCAGTTGAGTGTTTGCTTTTGAAACAAGATAAGCACAACCAATCTTCATCTTGTGAGTTATATTTGCAAAACCAGCACATTTGAAAGGAACGTTTGATAAGTGCCTCTTCCTACACCGGCATTTCTCCATTTACCAAGGGAACGCTGGCTGTTTGCTTATTTTCTTCTCACTTGAACATAGATTGTGAGGTAGCAGTGTATATTCAATATGCTAATGTAAACATTTGATTAACTTCCTCAAAGAGCTACAACCAGAGAAATTATGGTATGCCAATTTTCTCACAGGCGCATATTCTTTTACCCGGTCCAATAAACTGTACAAACCCTCTCTCAGACACTCTAACACTCAGACACACACACACACACACACACACACACACACACACACACACAAACAAACACACACACACACACACACACACACACACACACTCAGACACACACACACACTCAGACACACACACACACTCAGACACACACACACACACACTCAGACACACACATACACACACACACACACACACACACACACACACACACACACACACACACACACACACACAGACACACACTCAGACACACACACACAGACACACACACACATACAGGTCTGATAGTTCATCATCCCAACTGCCATAGCCTCCTTTCCAAGAGTTTAGGTTTCCATTAACTGACTGTCTACGCCTTATCATTATAATGGCCGCCTGTGCCAAAGAGAGCATCTGAGGCTCCCATTGGTGGATCCCAGCCCCACTCTACCTGCCCATGTGGTATCTGAATTGAGATCGGACCCAGGAGCAGGGGATTAACTACTACATTATTATATATTGAAAGTCTCAATTAGGATCTTTAAATAAGAGTCGCTGCCAGTGAGATTCTGCCACTGACGTACGACAGGGAAAAGGTGTGTGTGTGTGTGTGTGTGTGTGTGTGTGTGTGTGTGTGTGTGTGTAGCCACTGATTTGCAGAAGCTGCCTTGTTTCATTGTGACAATAGG
This sequence comes from Oncorhynchus nerka, assembly GCF_034236695.1. Taxonomy (NCBI): domain Eukaryota; kingdom Metazoa; phylum Chordata; class Actinopteri; order Salmoniformes; family Salmonidae; genus Oncorhynchus; species Oncorhynchus nerka. The sequence goes on along the minus strand of NC_088403.1, from coordinate 51,924,865 downwards.
CCTGAAGCGTTTGTTTACAGTACATTGCCGTCGTTCAGCAGATGCTATTTTTCAGGGCAACTAACAAGGTCAACCATGTACAGTGCAGTAGGCCTCCAATATTGAGAGAGTCCATTGTTGTAGTAGGGACCCACGAGGGCTGTAATTACCGCTTCACGTATGACCTTTTCTGTGATGGACTGTTATGTTCATGGAGGTAACTACTGTGTGATGTGTCTGTTCAATCATCTATTATCATCCACATGCGAAGTTCACTTATGACAAAACAAACATTCCAACAAGGTTGCTCCACAATTCACAACTTTGCACACAAACTGTTGTTTTAGTTGGCAGAACTCGAGCAAACACTGACATTCATGAGCTATACATTCTCTTGTTCAATATTGCAGCCCAGCGTTGTGATGTATAGCCTTTTAACTTCTCCTTTTGTTTCATGTGAGGGGAGGCATTGTTGTGTTTGACGTGCCTCCGCGATCAACCCCTGTTATTTCGTCGGTGGAAATTAGCCCGAGAAAAGGTGCACTTCTGCTAATGCCATGCAAATTCTGCTCTTCTTGTGTGATAGAAATGCTGCTTCTTTCCCCAGTCTGCAATACAGTTAGACATAGACAGCATAGACAGCATACTGCGTGGAGTGTTAGTCATACTGTACGTTGGAAGCTAGGCGCAGTCCAAACATTTTCCCTCTGCCGGTGAAACCGCATATGCACGTAATTTTACAGCATCCCTGACAACACCTTCAAACCCTGGCAAAAGACAGCTAGCAAGCTAATGATGCTAACATTTTCAGACTTCGAAGTGTCAGCCACAGCCATTTGCAGAGCCGCAATCAAAACAAGTCAGAAAAGTGAGGGAGGCTATTTTCTTCAATCTAGACTAATAGTGAACACATCAAAACTATGAAATAACACACATCGAATCATGTAGTAACTGAAAAAAGTGCTAAACAAAACCAAATGTACTTTAGATTTTAGATTCTTCAAAGTAGCCACCCTTTGCCTGGATGACAGCTTTGCACATTCTTGGCATCCAAAATGTTAAGGGTGGAATTCATTTTTCAGGATCCTCCCTCAGTCCACACCAGTAAAACGGTAAGATTCTCAAACATAAAGAACACCCAAAGCAGAAGTTCATTGCTAACGATCAGCCTACCTCGTGTTTTTGGCCTCCATCTTCACACTCTTCTTTCAAAGGAACTACAAACAACAGTTGATACCAACTGGCAGTTAAGACGGTGGACACGGCTAGACCAAGAACTTGTACACATGCAGAGACCTCTGTGAGGATGCCTGGGTAAGGAGAGGGACACTGATCTTTCCCCTGTAGCAGAGTATCATTGGGGGAGAATAAACAGTCTGCAGTTTGCTGATGAACCATTTTCGACCTGATTTTCGTCTTTCTCTCTCTAAAGAGATCTCACTCTGGGATTGTCAGAAAAGGGAGATCTCAGGAGGACATTGGGGGCATTGGCCAGTCGCTGGCAGTTAGCCTGCGTGTGATTGAGGTGTCACTAAATGGCTTGCGGCAGCATTGGGAAAGCTAACTGGAGGCTATTGAAATGGATTGGGACCGCTAGCAGCTGGTAACTGCTACTACGGCTAAACTGTCCCTCCTCCAGGGGAAGAATAAACATTCAAAGACGGGGACTGGTGTTAAGAAGATGCCAAGGTGCTCAGGGGCAAAGTGGCGCTGACTTCACAAGTCTTGGATGATATCCTTGCACCCTATTGGTCACGACAAAGAAGAATCTATTAGGTTTTTAGTGAGGAGGAGGTCGAGAAACAAACAAAAGCAAACAACCAAGTCTTCTGTGCAGTGTGTGCTCCTTTGAGAACTTCACAGTTGAGATGTGAAAACTGGGAACAGAACCTAATATAGCGCAGGGTGTGTTTGAACCGTGAGGACTTGATAGTTACATAGCCAAGCACAAACTCAACAAGCCTTTGCCCTTTAAGGTTTCGAAATGTGGTGTGTGTTGACGAAAAAGCAGTTCAAAAATGAAGTCAGCAGCCATAACAGTTCAACAAATCAGATATCCCTCTTGGGTATATTTGACCTTCTGAGTCAGTCAAATATGTTCCGAACTGAACACAAAAGCATCAGAAAATGCCTTATTTTGTCAAAGTACCATTATTTTCACCTGCAAGCAGTCTAATCAGACATCTGACCTTAAAATATCAGAAACGAAGCATCCCGATGGCGCCTGTGACTCAACCGACAACCGTACAGCGACAATGTGTCTGGAACATTCACCTCCGCCTCATTTCTCCTATTAGCTCTCCCTCCTTCACACAAGGTGTTTCGAGTTCATCTCCTCACCTCAAAGGTGGTTCTCTTGACACACGGCGATGGATACCTGAGTGGCGCAGTCAAAACATTTAGTCTGTTTGTTTCGGGGGGCGCCAGCCTTATTCTAATCTCTCGCTTCAAACTTCGTCGGCTAACTTTTTCAACTTTGTTGTCCTTACAATGGGCTTGGCAAGGGGATAACAAGCTTCAAAGGGTTGAAATGTATTCAAGCACGTAAATGGCAGATTAGCAAAGAGTACACAAGAAAGCAGGCTGCATAATCTCTGAGCGGGGGAAGAACAGACCTCGTTGCGAGAGTGTGTGTGTGTGAGCGTGTGTGTGTATACTCTCTTCCAGCATTCAATCTCAAGTGCTTGCTACTGATGTGATTGCTGATTAGAACATATTTGAAACAGAGAACATAAGCCCCTCCAATCCATTGCTTTGAATGCTTGACTAAGACAGAGATTGTTCTGTAATGGCCATGCCATAAGACTGTGGGCTTTACCTAGTAACTGCCTGTAATTGGCCAGAGGCTTTGACATTTACTTTTGTGTGTAACAGGCAATTACCAGGATAGGATTGTTATTCTTTATTCATTCATTTCGGCAAATTTCTCTGTCTTTGCACTGCACACCCCCTTTATCCATGACCAATCCCTCCCTCCACACACACACACACACACACACACACACACACACACACACACACACACACACACACACACACACACACACACACACACACACACACACACACACACACACACACACACACAGGACACACACACACACACACACACACACACACACACACACTAACATATTAATATAGAGACACATACACACGCAAGCACAAAACAAGGGCCATTCAACCACCTAGATAAACACACACGCACACAAGCACAGACACAAACACACACAGCCAACCACTTTGTCATGCCTCTCCTACTACATTAATGAATTACTAGGGAAAAGTGGGTATAACCTGAATAATCAATGCTGTGGAACAACATCAGAATCAGGCTGTGTGTCGGGTCAGAGGGGGAAGGAGGGAGGGGAGAGAGCGAGAGAGAGAGGGGGGGGGGAGTGAAAGAAAGAGATGGAGAGAGAGAGAAAGAAGGGGAGAGAGACACAGAAGCACAGATGGCCAGAAAAACATGTCAATTTGTCCACAGTATCATATGCACCATTAGTATGCCGGCCAAGTAATCAGTGAGTGTGTGTGCGTGCACGCTGATGTTTGATGCTGCAACAGAACATTTCTCTGATGTCATTTTGAGTTGATAACCTAACAATCCCTTTTCTCTATCTGTAATCATTAAATGCCATCAAAACCAAATGCTCCTCTCTGACTGCACATTTTCAAAGCAGAATGTGAAAATACTTTTTAAGCAATCGTCAAATTGCAATCACAATCATATACATTACAACTGGCAAGCTGTCATACCATTTTGAATGTCAAGTGAAATCCAAAACATAATGATATATCCATAATATACATCAACTGCATGTTTCTGTTAGATTTCGTCCAATAGCGAACACCCTTCATTCCTGAACTGTGCACTCATTCCCTAATCTTCGCATATCCTTAAAAACATTTTGCTAAACCTAAGCTTCCAAATACTCTTCTGCAACCCGCCAATGTAGCTACTTTCCTAAAGTAGTTATATTTACTTCGGAACCGGACCCTCTCAACTGAAGCTAGCCAGCTAACTACCAGCTATGCTAGCGGTCATCAACTAACCAGAGCATAACAGACCCAATTAATTTTTTTTTACCCCCAGATTCCCACCACAAACAGAACATTCTTCAGCTGGATCCTCGCAACTAGCTATCGAGCGAAACAGCAACCCTGGTTGATTACTCCTGGCTAGCGTTTCCACCCACGTAGCTTGAAGCTAGCCCGGCCAGAGCTCCTAGCATACTCCTGGGCTACAATACCTTGACTACGACCGGTCTATCGATATCACTGCATGAAGAGGAATAAACAGACTCACCCCATCGCGACGTCCTCCAAAGGCTAACTCTCTAGCCCTCGCTATCTCCTTGCTTGCTAGTTCGGCACGCTAACTGCTAGCTTGTTTAGCCCAGGTCCGCTAACTACTACCTTGTTTACCCCGGCCTGCTAATCTGTTAGCTTGTTAGCACAGGCCTGCTAACCGTCCCCGCCGCGTCCCAAAACGCAGTGGCCCATATGTACTCTATCTCTTCCCGATTTAAAAAAATTAATTTGTTTATACCTTCCGGAAACTTGCCTCACCCAATGTGATACGGAATCGCTATTATCTTTATTTTTAGAACACACTCAAGAACCTCCAGAAGCTAACCAGCTAGCTAGCTACAAGCTATTTAGTCATTGTTAGTTTTCTTAACCTGGATAACACTCGCCAGCCCAGCCCCCCTGCCCCATCCACCGCTACCCCCTGGACTCTGATCACTTGGCTACATAGCTGATGCACGCTGGACTGTCCATTAATCACGGTACTCCATTCTGCTTGTTTGTTTTATCTGTCGGCCGAGTTGCCTAGTCAATGCCATCTCACCTGCTGTTGTTATGCTAGCTGATTAGCTGTTGTCTCACCCACTGTTTTAGCTAGCTTTCCCAATTCAACACCTGTGTTCACTGTATGCATCGCTGTATGTCTCTCTCAAATGTCAATATGCCTTGTATACTATTGCTCAGGTTACTTATCATTGTTTTAGTTCACAATGGAGCCCCTAGTCCTATTCCTCACACCCCTGATACCTCCTTTGTCCCACCTCCCACATATGCGGTGACCTCACCCATTACAACCAGCATGTCCAGAGATAAAACCTCTCTCATCATCACCCAGTGCCTGGGCTTACCTCCGCAGTACCCGCACCCCACCATACCCCTGTCTGTGCATTATGCCCTGAATATATTCTACCATGCCCAGAAACCTGCTCCTCTTATTCTCTGTCCCCAACGCTCTAGGCGACCAGTTTAGATAGCCCTTAGCCGCACCCTCATACTACTCCTTCTCTGTTCCGCGGGTGATGTGGAGGCAAACCCGGGCCCTGCATGTCCCCAGGCACCCTCATTTGTTGACTTCTGTGATCAAAAAAGCCTTGGTTTCATGCATGTCAACATTAGAAGCCTCCTCCCTAAGTTTGTTTTACTCACTGCCTTAGCACACTCTGCTAACCCTGATGTCCTTGCCGTGTCTGAATCCTGGCTCAGGAAGGCCACCAAAAATTCAGAGATTTCCATACCCAACTATAACATCTTCCGTCAAGATAGAACTGCCAAAGGGGAGGAGTCGCAGTCTACTGCAGAGATAGCCTGCAAAGTAATGTCATACTTTCCAGGTCCATACCCAAACAGTTCGAACTACTAATTCTGAAAATTACTCTCTCCAGAAATAAGTCTCTCACTGTTGCTGCCTGCTACCGACCCCCCTCAGCTCCCAGCTGTGCCCTGGACACCATTTGTGAATTGATTGCCCCCCATCTAGCTTCTGAGTTTGTTCTGTTAGGTGACCTAAACTGGGATATGCTTAACACCCCGGCAGTCCTACAATCTAAGCTAGATGCCCTCAATCTCACACAAATCATCAAGGAACCCACCAGGTACAACCCTAACTCTGTAAGCAAGGGCACCCTCATAGGCGTCATCCTGACCAACTGGCCCTCCAAATACACCTCCGCTGTCTTCAACCAGGATCTCAGCGACCACTGCCTCATTGCCTGTATCCGCTACGGTGCCGCAGTCAAACGACCACCCCTCATCACTGTCAAACGCTCCCTAAAACACTTCTGTGAGCAGGCCTTTCTAATCGACCTGGCCCGGGTATCCTGGAAGGACATTGACCTCATCCCGTCAGTTGAGGATGCCTGGTCATTCTTTAAGAGTAACTTCCTCACCATATTAGATAAGCATGCTCCGTTCAAAAAATGCAGAACTAAGAACAGATACAGCCCTTGGTTCACTCCAGACCTGACTGCCCTCGACCAGCACAAAAACATCCTGTGGCGGACTGCAATAGCATCGAACAGTCCCCGCGATATGCAACTGTTCAGGGAAGTCAGGAACCAATACACGCAGTCAGTCAGGAAAGCTAAGGCCAGCTTCTTCAGGCAGAAGTTTGCATCCTGTAGCTCCAACTCCAAAAAGTTCTGGGACACTGTGAAGTCCATGGAGAACAAGAGCACCTCCTCCCAGCTGCCCACTGCACTGAGGCTAGGGAACACGGTCACCACCGACAAATCCATGATTATCGAAAACCTCAACAAGCATTTCTCAACGGCTGGCCATGCCTTCCGCCTGGCTACTCCTACCTCGGCCAACAGCTCCGGCCCCCCCGCAGCTCCTCGCCCAAGCCTCTCCAGGTTCTCCTTTACCCAAATCCAGATAGCAAATGTTCTGAAAGAGCTGCAAAACCTGGACCCGTATAAATCAGCTGGGCTTGACAATCTGGACCCTCTATTTCTGAAACTATCCGCCGCCATTGTTGCAACCCCTATTACCAGCCTGTTCAACCTCTCTTTCATATCGTCTGAGATCCCCAAGGATTGGAAAGCTGCCGCAGTCATCCCCCTCTTCAAAGGGGGAGACACTCTGGACCCAAACTGTTACAGACCTATATCCATTCTGCCCTGCCTATCTAAGGTCTTCGAAAGCCAAGTCAACAAACAGGTCACTGACCATCTCGAATCCCACCGTACCTTCTCCGCTATGCAATCTGGTTTCCGAGCCGGTCACGGGTGCACCTCAGCCACACTCAAGGTACTAAACGACATCATAACCGCCATCGATAAAAGACAGTACTGTGCAGCCGTCTTCATCGACCTTGCCAAGGCTTTCGACTCTGTCAATCACCATATTCTTATCGGCAGACTCAGTAGCCTCGGCTTTTCGGATGACTGCCTTGCCTGGTTCACCAATTACTTTGCAGACAGAGTTCAGTGTGTCAAATCGGAGGGCATGTTGTCCGGTCCTCTGGCAGTCTCTATGGGGGTGCCACAGGGTTCAATTCTCGGGCCGACTCTTTTCTCTGTGTATATCAATGATGTTGCTCTTGCTGCGGGCGATTCCCTGATCCACCTCTACGCACACGACACCATTCTATACACTTTCGGCCCGTCATTGGACACTGTGCTATCTAACCTCCAATCGAGCTTCAATGCCATACAACACTCCTTCCGTGGCCTCCAACTGCTCTTAAACGCTAGTAAAACAAAATGCATGCTTTTCAACCGATCGCTGCCTGCACCCGCTTGCCCGACTAGCATCACCACACTGGATGGTTCCGACCTTGAAAATGTGGACACCTATAAGTACCTAGGTGTCTGGCTAGACTGCAAACTCTCCTTCCAGACCCATATCAAACATCTCCAATCGAAAATCAAATCAAGAGTCGGCTTTCTATTCCGCAACAAAGCCTCCTTCACTCACGCTGCCAAGCTTACCCTAGTAAAACTGACTATCCTACCGATCCTCGACTTCGGCGATGTCATCTACAAAATGGCTTCCAACACTCTTCTCAGTAAACTGGATGCAGTTTATCACAGTGCCATCCGTTTTGTCACTAAAGCACCTCATACTACCCACCACTGCGACTTGTATGCTCTAGTCGGCTGGCCCTCGCTACATATTCGTCGCCAGACCCACTGGCTCCAGGTCATCTACAAGGCCATGCTAGGCAAAGCTCCGCCTTATCTCAGCTCACTGGTCACGATGGCAACACCCATCCGTAGCACGCGCTCCAGCAGGTGTATCTCATTGAGCATCCCCAAAGCCAACACCTCATTCGTGGAGTACTCTGCTGCCTGTGACTGGAACGATTTGCAGAAATCGCTGAAGTTGGAGACTTTTATCTCCCTCACCAACTTCAAACATCAGCTATCTGAGCAGCTAACCGATCGCTGCAGCTGTACGTAATCTATTGGTAAATAGCCCACCCATTTTCACCTACCTCATCCCCACAGTTTTTATTTATTTACCTTTCTGCTCTTTTGCACACAAATATCTCTACCTGTACATGATCATCTGATCATTTATCACTCCAGTGTTAATCTGCAATATTGTAATTATTTGCCTACCTCCTCATGCCTTTTGCACACATTGTATATAGACTCCCCTTTTTTTTCTCTACTGTGTTATTGACTTGTTAATTGTTTACTCCATGTGTAACTCTGTGTTGTCTGTTCACTCTGCTATGCTTTATCTTGGCCAGGTCGCAGTTGCAAATGAGAACCTGTTCTCAACTAGCCTACCTGGTTAAATAAAGGTGAAAAAAAAAAAAAAATAATAATCCCTACACACTTAAAAGCATTGAATTGGTTTAGGCATGGTTAAGTTTCCATATACTGTACAGTACCAGTCATTTCCTTTCAAATTGATGGATTCTTTAGTTTATTTGTATCCTGCATAGTGAATGATTACTGTGAGTATTAATGGAGTGCTAGTTTTTAAAGGTTGACCTAATCAGTTAAGAGGAAATTGCCTCGGATCAGAGAGCAGGGTCAGGTCCAGAAGATGGACGAGGTGTGATTCTGACATCTGGCTAAACAAAGAGATGAGCATGGACATTCCACAGAGGAAAGGAGGGAAACTCATTGGGGTCATAAAATGTATAGCTGGGGAGGTGACGACCGAAGGGAGGGAAGAGAATAGGACGTGTTGTGAGCTTTCTAAATGTACGCACTCAGCTGACGGCATCCTGGGTATTAAACACTGGACATTTCTCTTGAGCTTTTGGTCTCAATTCCTTTTTGCAAAGAGGTTGCAATAGCAGTTTGCTTTTTAACAAAATGCATGAAGGGAAGCGAACAAGTGCACAATTCAGGATAAAGGAGAGACTATTGGTACATAGCCCTGACTCACGGGAACCCTAAGCCATAAAGATCCTCCAGTCCTCCTCAGACTCTTCAGAGACTGGGTGTCTAACCCTGTGTGACTGCCAAACCTCGGTGTACTAAAGCCAATCTGACTACGGCCAGAGGCATGATCAAGCCCAATCTCACCCTTTTGGACTCTCTATCGCTCATCTACACTGGGGACATCCATCTTGATTTCTGCTGAGTGCCAAAAAGAGACAAAGGGAGGGAGAAGGGGGATAGAGGGAGACGGGTACCCAGATAAGCATGAGGAGAGGAGAGGATCAGAGGAGAGGATCTTCTGAGCTTGGCCCCAGAGTGAGAGTGAGAAGAACATCGTCTTTATTTAATTAAAGGGAGGGGAGATAGCGCTGTTAGATGAAAGCAGACACACACACACACACACACACACACACACGCAAACACACACACAACCCTCTCCCCCTCCCCCATACACACACTCGCAGGCGCCAGGACCGAGCACCATAACTGCCCAATGAAATATATTCCGATTAGGAAGGTGTCACATTACTCCTCGGCCCGGATGATAAATACGAGGTTAGCGCCGCAATAAATCTTCTAGACATCCACTGCTGGATGGGGTGACACTGTAATATAATGCAAACAGCTCATATCACTGGGAGGTCAATATAGTCTGGTCTGAGGGGTTCAAAAGGGCTGAGGAGTTAGGTTTTGGTGTCATTGCTGAAAAGAGACTAACATGCTGCTCAGTAGGATTATATCTTGTTTCTGTGCAGGATTGTGTGAGAGTATGTTTGAGCAAGTGGGGGTGTATTTATGGGAATATTGTGTATGTGTGGGAGAGATTTCCTCCCCTCACAAGACAGTCTTTCTCCCTCTTCTATCCCCCTCCCTCCCCTTCACTCTTCAATAATCTCTGTCTAATCCTCCCATCTCTGTCTACCTACTCAATCCGCTCGCTCTCTCTGTCTACCTCCTCAATCCGCTTTCTCTCTCTCTACCTCCTCAATCTGGTTTCTGTCTCTCTACCTCCTCAATCCGCTCTCTCTCTCTCTACCTCCTCAAACCTCTCTCTCTCTCTCTCTCTACCTCCTCAAACCTCTCTCTCTCTCTCTCTCTCTCTCTACCTCCTCAAGCCTCTCTCTCTCTCTACCTCCTCAATCCTCTTTCGCTCTCTCTACCTCCTCAATCCTCTCTCTCTCTCTACCTCCTCAATCCTCTCTCTCTCTCTCTCTCTCTACCTCTTCAAACCTCTCTCTCTCTCTCTACCTCCTCAATCCTCTCTCTCTCTACCTCCTCAATCCTCTCTCTCTCTCTACCTCTTCAAACCTCTCTCTCTCTCTCTACCTCCTCAACGCTCTCTCTCTCTACTTCCTCAAACCTCTCTCTCTCTCTCTCTCTCTCTCTCTCTCTCTCTCTCTCTCTCTCTACCTCCTCAATCCTCTCTCTCTCTCTACCTCCTCAATCCTCTCTCTCTCTCACTACCTCTTCAAACCTCTCTCTCTCTCTCTCTCTCTCTCTCTCTACCTCCTCAACCCTCTCTCTCTCTCTACCTCCTCTATCCTCTCTCTCTCTCTACCTCCTCAATCCTCTCTCTCTCTCTACCTCTTCAAACCTCTCTCTCTCTCTACCTCCTCAACTCTCTCTCTCTCTCTACTTCCTCAATCCTCTCTCTCTCTCTCTCTCTCTCTCTCTCTCTCTCTCTCTCTACCTCCTCAATCCTCTCTCGCTCTCTCTCTCTCTCTCTACCTCCTCAATCCTTTCTCTCTCTCCCTCTCTCTCCCTCTCTCTACCTCCTCAAGCCTCTCTATCTCTCTACCTCCTCAGCCCTCTCTCTACCTCCTCAATCCTAGCTCTCTCTACCTCCTCAATCCACTCTTTCTCTCTCTACCTCCTCAATCCGCTCTCTCTCTCTCTACCTCCTCAATCTTCTCTCTCTCTCTCTACCCCCTCAAGCCTCTCTCTCTCTATCTCCTCAACCTCTCTCTCTCTCTCTCTCTCTCTCTCTACCTCCTCAAACCTCTCTCTCTCTCTCTCTCTCTACCTCCTCAACCTCTCTCTCTCTCTCCCTCCTCAACCCTCTCTCTACCTCCTCAATCCCCTCTCTCTCTCTCTCTCTCTACCTCCTCAACCCTCTCTCTCTCTCTCTCTCTCTCTCTACCTCCTCAAGCCTCTCTCTCTACCTCCTCAATTTTAGCTCTCTCTACCTCCTCAATCCACTCTTTCTCTCTCTACCTCCTCAATCCACTCTCTCTCTCTCTCTCATAGAGGGTTTACCGACACATTAGCCTGTGAATGACAGCCATTAAGTGACATTGTCTTGATAATGAGTACCATCCATAAAACATTAGGACTGGTGAGCACCACACTCCGCTATACACACACTATACACCAGACACAAGTAGGCTCAAGGAGGGGAAGAGGGGGGAGGGAGTGTGTGTGTGTGTGTGTGTGTGTGTGTGTGTGTGTGTGTGTGTGTGTGTGTGTAGTAGCATGTCTGTTCAGTAAACAATGCCAGATTCCCCAGGGTGAGCCCGGACAGACAGTTCACAGACAGTGGTGGCAATCCTTCCAATACAAACACCAGCATAGTGAAAGGTTAGAGGTGAAGAGCTGAGAAAATTAAGTGGGATAAATAGGTGAAGAGGCCGCAGTGTTGTGTATATTTCGGCGCCACCCACGCTCGCCCGGTTACGTGTTTGATGGAGTGTGGCTGTGTGTCTTTGAGAGCGCGGCCCACTTTTCCCTGGATAAGACCCGACCGTTTGCTAGAGGTTACTCCCACGCATTCCAGATTGCAGGAGGCACTCAGGAGAAGGATGAGGTACTTGGAGAGTGGATCCTGTCCAAATCAGGGAAAGTGTTACTTTTAGTGCTCAGGCGAGTCATGGCTATGAATCTCAAAGCAAACATTCTGTTCATGGTGTTTGCTTGAATAGAGAAAAGAAGAGTCTAGAAAATATTCAGTCACACAGGTCAGTATTGGACTACATCGTCGGATTAGATTATATCAACCAGCATGCATTTCACTTCTATCTGCAATGTGAGATCAGATCTACGCAAAAAAAAAAATGATTGGCCACGTGCACTATGTTATAGCAAATGCATTGGGTATAAGGCAACTAAAATAAAGACCTACCTTGATTCTGGGATAACTCAAAAAGGATTATTCCTTTAGGTCATATGGGCATAATATATTTATCATTCATCATAATATCAGCAAAAAACATCTAACTCTTTCGACAACAAAAGCAGTTTAATAATGGGGGGGGGGAATCTAAAATAGACACATTAATTAATTAAACTGTGCTATTAGAGCTGTCGATCTATTAGGAAAAAAGACAACTACACATTCCGAACGGTGCCCAGTGAAATGGAGTGGCTATAAACTGGAAAAAATGTAGCTGGAACAGACCGCAAGAGTGAACTCAAATTGCAAGGTCAATACGTGGATGATTTTTCTTTCTCCCTGTGTGGATGGATATGTGTGGATGGATGTTTTATGTGGTGCATCGACGGTGTTGCAGTGTAATGGATTCTAATGCCTAGGCTTTAGCTCAGAGGGCGAACAGTATTGTCACACAAACCCAGTCAGTCGGTTGCAAGATGGCGCCGACAGAGATGGTCGCCTCGTTCCAGGTCCTTAGGAAACTATACAGTAATTCGTTTTTTAAAATGTATTATTTCTTACATTGTTAGCCCAGAAAATCTCAAGTGTTATTACATACAGCCGGGAAGAAGTATTGGATATAAAAGCGATGTCAACTTACCATCATTACGACCAGGAATACGACTTTCCCCAAGCGGATCCTTTGTTTGAACCTCCACCCTGGACCTGCGATCTTATACTCTATGTAAACTGGAAACCATATATCCTGAGGCTGCATTTATTGTAGCTGGGGATTTTAACAAAGCTAACCTAAGAACCATACTTAAATTCTATCAGCATATCGAATGCGCGACAAGAGCTGGTAGCTTTCTGGATCATTGCTACTCAAACTTCCGCGACGCATACAAAGCCCTCCCCAGCCCTGCCTTCGGCAAATCTGACCGAGACTCCATTTTGTTGCTCCCAGCCTATAGACAAAAACTAAAACAGGAAACGCCCATGCTCAGGTCTGTATGCCACGGTTCAAGATTCCTTCAATCACGTGGACTGGGATATGTTCCGGATAGCCTCAAACAATAACATGTTGTTTTTATTTAGCCCCTTTTTATCCCCAATTTCATGGTATCCAATTGGTAATAGTGGCAGTCTTGTCTCATGGCTGCAACTCCCATACGGACTCAGGAGAGGCGAAGGTCGAAAGCCGTGCGTCCTCCGAAACACAACCCAACCTAGCAGCACTGCTTCTTGACAACTTGCCATCTTGCAAGTTTATTAGCAAGTGCATCGGAGCTGTCGTACCCTCTGTGACCATTAAAACCTTCCCTCACTTGAAACCGTGGATTTAAAGTGCGAACCACCGCTTTTAATCATGGCAAGTCGAGCGGAAACACAACCAAATACAAACAGTGCAGCTATTCCCTCCGCAAGGCAATAAAACAAACAAAGCGTCAGTATAGAGAGAAACTAGAGTCGCAATTCAATGGCTCAAACACGAGACGTATGTGACAGTCAATGTGACAGTCAATCACGGATTACAAAAAGAAAACCAGCCCCGTGACATACACCGACGTCTTGCTCCCAGATAAAATACACAACTTCTTTGGTCGCTTTGAGGACAATACAGTGCCACTGACACGGCCCGCTACCAAAGCCTGTGGGCTCTCCTTCTCCTTGGACAATGTGAGTACAACATTTAAACGTGTTAACCCTCGCAAGGCTGCCGGCCCAGACCGCATCCCTAGCCGTGTCCTCAGAGCATGTGCAGACCAGCTGTCTGGTGAGTCTACAGACATATTCAACCAAACTCTATCCCAGTCTGTTGTCCCCACATGCTTCAAGACGGCCACCATTGTTCTTGTTCCCAAGAAAGCTAAGTAAACTGAACTAAATGACTAAATAAATGACTAAATATTGCCCCATTGCACTCACTTCTGTCATCATGAAGTACTTTGAGAGACCAGTCAAGGGCCATATCACCTCCACCCTACCAGAAACCCTAGACCCACTCCAATTTGCTTACCGCCCCAATAGGTCCACTGACGATGCAATCACCATCACACTGCACACTGCCCTATCCCATCTGGACAAGAGGAATACCTATGTAAGAATGTTGTTCATTGGCTACAGCTCACCATTTAATACCATAGTACCCTCCAAACTCGTCATTAAGCTCGAGACCCACCCCGCCCTGTGAAACGGATCCTGGACTTTCTGACAGGCCGCCCCCCAGGTGGTGAAGGTAGGAAACAACATCTCCACCCCGCTGATCCTCAACACTGTGGCACCACAAGGGTGCATTCTCAGCCCTCTCCTGTACTCCCTGTTCACCCATGACTGCGTGGCCATGACACTTCCAACTATATCATCAAGTTTGCAGACGACACTACAGTGGTAGGCCTGGTTACCAACAACAACGAGACGGCCTACAGGGAGTTGGTGAGGGCCCTCGGAGTGTGATTTCAGGAAAATAACCTCTCACTCAACGTCAACAAAACAAAGGAGATGGTCATGGACTTCAGGAAACAGCAGAGGGAGCACCCCCCATCCACATCGAAGGTGGAAAGTTTTAAGTTACTCGGCGTACACATCAAGGACAAACTGAAATGGTCCACCAACACAGACTGCAACGCAAACTACCTGCCCTCCAGGACACCTACAGCACCCGATGTCACAGGAAGGCCAAAAAGGCCATCAAGGACAACAACCATCCGAGCCACTGCCTGTTCACCCCGCTATCATCCAGAAGGCGAGGCCAGTACAGGTGCATCACATCTGGGACCGAGAGGCTGAAAAACAGCTTCTATCTCAAGACCATCAGATTGTTAAACAGCCATCGCTAACATAGAGAGGCTGCTGCCAACATACAGAGTCAAAGCTCTGGCCACTTAAATAAACAGACTTAATTAAGGTATCACTAGTCACTTTAAATAACACCACTTTAATCATGTTTACATATGCTACATTACTCATCTCATTTGTATATACTGTATTCTACACCATCTACTGCATCTTGCCCATGCCGCACGCCATCGCTCATCCATATATTTATATGTACATATTCTTATTCATCCCTTTACATTTGTGTGTATTTCCGTGAATAAGGTAGTTTTTGTGAATTTGTTAGATTACTTGTTAGATTTTACTGCATAGTCGGAACTAGAAGCACAAGCATTTCGCTACACTCGCATTAACATCTGCTAACCATGTGTATGTGAGCAATAACATTTGATTTGATTTGAGTCACATGTACAGCGTATGGGAGACTTGAGACCCGCCAGTATAAACAGTATAAAAGGGTATCGTAAACAATATACAGTCTTCATATGGGGCCTAATCCGCACTGATAGTTAGAGTGGAAACTCCCCCACTGAGAATGGATCCCCAGTTAAATACACACACACACACCTATACACAAACAATCCTACACACACACACACAAACTCCACTCGCATACTCAAATTACACAATTTATTGAATTCCTCAGCGCTGTGCTCCATAAAACCCAGACGAGTGGACTCGGGGCACTTTCACGGTGCCTCAATACCGAAAATAAACTTGTTTTACTGCGGCAAACAAAGTGATGTGACCTGGAAAGGTTGTATTTTCTACTAGATAATGACTGGGTTTTAGAGGCCCAGTCTCAGCATGCCCACAAATTACTTGTCTGGGGCTGAGTGTTCAGTGTAGGTCTCCCTGCCTCGTCCTAATTAAGTCCATACTAGTGGTACATGTTTATTAGCGGGCAGGTTAGTGTGTAGCGAAAATGCCTAATCTAGCTGCCTAGCTAGCTAGCGACCTACCTACCACATTCTGCCTCTCCCTTCCCAGCAAACACACAACCACTCAGCGTTGGCTCCAAATTGTGAGCCTAAAATGTGCCATTGCTGTTCTGTTCTGTCCTTGGTGGAATGGGGTTAGTTCAGGTTTGATGATACTAGGTTGATGGTATGTACCTACCTATCACATTCTGACTTTTGTTTGGCTGTGTTCTAGAGACATCTCTTTCTGTTCTCTTCTGGGTACATTAGGGTTAGATTAGGTTTGAGTTAATCCTATTCGTTCCGTCTGGAATATACTACCCTTTCGATGACTCTTGCAACAATAGGTACATAGTCACGCAGTTGTTTGTATGAATGCCCTATGAATGCTTTATGAATGCTCTATGCAACTCAGCTAAATATAGAAGACAAGAGGAATCTATTGAATAAGACTTCCTTGACAGGGTTTTCTTCAATGGCCCAAATCTGTACAAACAAACCATGAAGACAAAATCACCTTCCACATTTAAACTTTAGAGGGGCTTTACATTTCACTCGTAGGATTTGGTGAACTGTAATGCCTCGCAGTACAAGGGGAAGAAGATGTCATTGGAGAAATATCCTTTGACTTTCACTTTTTATGTGCTTTCATAATCCAGAGTGCAGAACCAGTTAACTTAATAACTGCGACGCCCATTCTCATAAATATGCAAATATACAATACAGACATTCTCAGTATTTTTAGTGGAGAAAAGGGCATTATGGGTAGAAAGCAGAGACTTGGCTAAAAAAGCCACAATCTCACACAATATAAATATCTCATGTGGGCCAACTTGATATTGTGTGTTAGGGGGCATCGCTATGCTGAAGCCGGTCCAGAAAAGTGGCATGCTCGCCTGTAATAGTGAATTAAATCATCCAAAATGGGAGTACTCGCTCTGTGCTTGCCCTTGTCAATTGCGCTTCTTGGAGTGGTTTGATTTCCATTGGTGACAAAGCTCGGAACTTATCCCCACCTCCCTGTCTCTGTTTTGAAAATGGCAAATGGGCACAGTAGAGGTTTGGTCATACTGCCTGGGAATACTGCTTAATGCCAGGGTCTAAAGTAATACACACTGCTTGCTAGCACCTTATCCCACCACACATTCCAGTGGTGTACAGTGGGAAACTTTACAGCCTCACCAAGGGGGAAAACGGCACCAGAGCTTGCGATGGGCATGGCATCAGCATGGCAGCAACAACGACTCCTTTGAGGAGGTGTTTCTGGAAGAAGTCTCAAGTGCAACTGATAGACTGTCTGTCTAGCAGAGTTGTGGACTCGAGTCACATGACATGGACTCGAGTTGATAGAAAATCAAATAACTTGAGACTTGACTTGGACTTGGAGCCTCAAAACTCGGGACAAGAGTTTGACTTGAAATTGTGGGGCCAGGTTTTGTAATGTTTTTTCACTCATTTTGTGGCACAGAGTCTATGATTAGGCCTACTCCACACGCAGCATTATCCACAGTACCGCCCTTGTGATGACACTCTGATTGGACCAGCAAACTGTCCATCAACACAGGTCGGGTGAGATAGCCACCAGATTGCTGATTTGCTGTACAGCTATAGGATTGGGTGCAGCAAAAACATCAAATTGTAGGAAGAGAGGATTGACATAACAAATAAATATGCAGCTCCAAAAATTGTTTGGTGATTAAGAATATGAACTGTTAACTTTGCAAGCTCACCAGCAATGGGGCAACAATTACTAGCATAGGCCTACTGGTCTTATGTAACAATTGTTTGAAATTGTTAATTTACTTCTGAAGCTTTTTTGTTGTTAAAATTTATTCAAATTTATTCAAATGAATAAGCTGTGTGTGGGTATTCTCTGACAGCGGAGCTGAGACGATGTCTGTGTACTAACAGCTGGGAAATATGTGCCCCCTACTGCCCTTGCACCTCTCTCTGTCGCTGTCTCTCTGTCTCCCTCTCTCCCTCTGTCTCCCTCTACCCTACCAGGTAAAAAAGAAGCAAACCTTGACTCGGAACAGCTGGGATCCTGTCGCCAAGCGTCTGATGGACTGAAGTGGAATAGTACAACATACGAGAATAGCACAGGGAAAGAGAGGGATAGGGGGGCAGAGAGAAAGGGAAATAGGCATTGAGAGAGGTAGAGAGAAAGGTAGGGAAAGACGGGGAAGAGAGGGGGGTGGAGAGAGGTGAGGGAGGGGGAAGAGAGGTATCAAAAGTGGAGAGAGAGAGAGAGAGAGAGAGAGCGCAGACAAACTAATACACAGCGACATGCCAGAGGAAGGGAGCTCAGTGTCTTTCCTGTTCCTGGCTTTTCATGGACTAAAGAGCTAATCAATATCACTGAGAAGAAGTCTTTCAACCAGCTCGGTGGACTTTCTATACAGGTAAAAGTGCTGGAGATGGACCCCATTCTCATACTGAGGCATCGGACTTGTAAACACATGACGGCGTAAACTCACCTTGAGGGTACATACATAGACGGCTTTAAAAGTGTTAGAGCGAGACATCTTTCATCCATCTTGAAGGATATAACATGTCATTGTCAAAGTATGACACCATACCTTTCAACTATTCTGCCATAAAAAGAGAGGGAAAGAAACCATAGCGTCTTATTGCTAGAAGTCCCCATCCACACCACCCTTCGGGACTCCCATAAGATTGAATGTCCACTGGGACAGTTTTTTGTGTGAAACTACCAACCCAGCAAAGGATGAACCCCTGATACACCTAAAAGACCTGCGCACCTCCTTGTCCACATTCCAGTCTCGGGAGACGTGGTTCCATTCCGGAACCATCTGAAATAACGACACCAGACAGGGGTGGAGGGGTAATGGTTGGACTTAAATGTGGTAGGATTTAAATGAGGCAGACTTAAATAGCCGGGCGTGTGATCTGCCGTGTCCGACATAGATCTCATAGAACCCCCCCCCCCACACACACACACACACCCATCCAACATTCACCTCATCCACTCAACATCTTGCTAGTTCTATGGTTTAACAGTAGGCAGAACATGTGCCCCCCGTGCTTAATAAAGGACATGCAAGCAGGCAGTTAAACAAACATTCAGGGGGTTAGTTACGCAATATGGGGAAGTGGGGGTGGGTGAGGTAGTGTTAACATACCAATGCATTACTGATGGTGCATTATATATATATATATATGTACCCCCGGAAGGTGATTGCAACAGATCAGTTGAGGTTTCAGTTGATAGCCGTCTTTGTTTCAAAGATAATTGTGTAGTCTAGAGCGATTTTCTAGGTTAGCTAGCCAGCTATTGTCGTTCTCCTAACGCAACGTAACGTAACCAACACTGCTAGCTAGCCAGCTAGCTCCCGATAAGCAGCATTGTAGAAACTTCACACTCAACGGTACGACTTGATTAGGGTAGTGTCAACAACGCAGCTAGCCTACCCCAGCAGTACTCTATCATTTTAATCATTTTAGTCAATTAGATTCTTGCTACGTAAGCTTAACTTTCTGAACATTCGAGACGTGTAGTCCACTTGTCATTCCAATCTCCTCTGCATTAGCGTAGCCTCTTCTCTAGCCTGTCAACTATGTGTCTGTCTATCCCTGTTCTCTCCTCTCTGCACAGACCATACAAACGCTCCACACCGCATGGCCGCAGCCACCTAATCTGGTGGTCCCAGCGCGCACGACCCACGTGGAGTTCCAGGTCTCCGGTAGCCTCTGGAACTGCCGATCTGCGGCCAACAAGGCAGAGTTCATCTCAGCCTATGTCTCCCTCCAGTCCCTCGACTTCTTGGCTCTGACGGAAACATGGATCACCACAGACAACACCGCTACTCCTACTGCTCTCTCTTCGTCTGCCCACGTGCTCTCGCACACCCCCCGAGAGCTTCTGGTCAGCGGGGTGGTGGCACCGGGATCCTCATCTCTCCCAAGTGGTCATTCTCTCTTTCTCCCCTTACCCATCTGTCTATCGCCTCCTTTGAATTCCATGCTGTCACAGTTACCAGCCCTTTCAAGCTTAACATCCTTATCATTTATCGCCCTCCAGGTTCCCTCGGAGAGTTCATCAATGAGCTTGATGCCTTGATAAGCTCCTTTCCTGAGGACGGCTCACCTCTCACAGTTCTGGGCGACTTTAACCTCCCCACGTCTACCTTTGACTCATTCCTCTCTGCCTCCTTCTTTCCACTCCTCTCCTCTTTTGACCTCACCCTCTCACCTTCCCCCCTACTCACAAGGCAGGCAATACGCTCGACCTCATCTTTACTAGATGCTGTTCCTCCACTAACCTCATTGCTACTCCCCTCCAAGTCTCCGACCACTACCTTGTATCCTTTTCCCTCTCGCTCTCATCCAACACTTCCCACACTGCCCCTACTCGGATGGTATCGCGCCGTCCCAACCTTCGCTCTCTCTCCCCCGCTACTCTCTCCTCTTCCATCCTATCATCTCTTCCCTCTGCTCAAACCTTCTCCAACCTATCTCCTGATTCTGCCTCCTCAACCCTCCTCTCCTCCCTTTCTGCATCCTTTGACTCTCTATGTCCCCTATCCTCCAGGCCGGCTCGGTCCTCCCCTCCCGCTCCGTGGCTCGACGACTCATTGCGAGCTCACAGAACAGGGCTCCGGGCAGCCGAGCGGAAATGGAGGAAAACTCGCCTCCCCGCAGACCTGGCATCCTTTCACTCCCTCCTCTCTACATTTTCCTCCTCTGTCTCTGCTGCTAAAGCCACTTTCTACCACTCTAAATTCCAAGCATCTGCCTCTAACCCTAGGAAGCTCTTTGCCACCTTCTCCTCCCTCTTGAATCCTCCTCCCCCTCCCCCTCCTCCCTCTCTGCAGATGACTTCGTCAACCATTTTGAAAAGAAGGTCGACGACATCCGATCCTCGTTTGCTAAGTCAAACGACACCGCTGGTTCTGCTCACACTGCCCTACCCTGTGCTCTGACTTCTTTCTCCCTCTCTCTCAGATGACATCTCGCGTCTTGTGACGGCCGGCCGCCCAACAACCTGCCCGCTTGACCCTATCCCCTCCTCTCTTCTCCAGACCATCTCCGGTGACCTTCTCCCTTACCTCACCTCGCTCATCAACTCATCCCTGACCGCTGGCTACGTCCCTCCCGTCTTCAAGAGAGCGAGAGTTGCACCCCTTCTGAAAAAACCTACACTCGATCCCTCCGATGTCAACAACTACAGACCAGTATCCCTTCTTTCTTTTCTCTCCAAAACTCTTGAACGTGCCGTCCTTGGCCAGCTCTCCCGCTATCTCTCTCAGAATGACCTTCTTGATCCAAATCAGTCAGGTTTCAAGACTAGTCATTCAACTGAGACTGCTCTTCTCTGTATCACGGAGGCGCTCCGCACTGCTAAAGCTAACTCTCTCTCCTCTGCTCTCATCCTTCTAGACCTATCGGCTGCCTTCGATACTGTGAACCATCAGATCCTCCTCTCCACCCTCTCCGAGTTGGGCATCTCCGGCGCGGCCCACGCTTGGATTGCGTCCTACCTGACAGGTCGCTCCTACCAGGTGGCGTGGCGAGAATCCGTCTCCTCACCACGTGCTCTCACCACTGGTGTCCCCCAGGGCTCTGTTCTAGGCCCTCTCCTATTCTCGCTATACACCAAGTCACTTGGCTCTGTCATAACCTCACATGGTCTCTCCTATCATTGCTATGCAGACGACACACAATTAATCTTCTCCTTTCCCCCTTCTGACGACCAGGTGGCGAATTGCATCTCTGCATGTCTGGCAGACATATCAGTGTGGATGACGGATCATCACCTCAAGCTGAACCTCGGCAAGACGGAGCTGCTCTTCCTCCCGGGGAAGGACTGCCCGTTCCATGATCTCGCCATCACGGTTGACAACTCCATTGTGTCCTCGTCCCAGAGCGCTAAGAACCTTGGCGTGATCCTGGACAACACCCTGTCGTTCTCAAATAACATCAAGGCGGTGGCCCGTTCCTGTAGGTTCATGCTCTACAACATCCGCAGAGTACGACCCTGCCTCACACAGGAAGTGGCGCAGGTCCTAATCCAGGCACTTGTCATCTCCCGTCTGGATTACTGCAACTCGCTGTTGGCTGGGCTCCCTGCCTGTGCCATTAAACCCCTACAACTCATCCAGAACGCCGCAGCCCGTCTGGTGTTCAACCTTCCCAAGTTCTCTCACGTCACCCCGCTCCTCCGCTCTCTCCACTGGCTTCCAGTTGAAGCTCGCATCCGCTACAAGACCATGGTGCTTGCCTACGGAGCTGTGAGGGGAACGGCACCTCACTACCTCCAGGCTCTGATCAGGCCCTACACCCAAACAAGGGCACTGCGTTCATCCACCTCTGGCCTGCTCGCCTCCCTACCACTGAGGAAGTACAGTTCCCGCTCAGCCCAGTCAAAACTGTTCGCTGCTCTGGCCCCCCAATGGTGGAACAAACTCCCTCACGACGCCAGGACAGCGGAGTCAATCACCACCTTCCGGAGACACCTGAAACCCCACCTCTTTAAGGAATACCTAGGATAGGATAAAGTAATCCTTCTCCCCCCCCCTTAAAAGACCTAGATGCACTATTGTAAAGTGGCTGTTCCACTGGATGTCATAAGGTGAAAGCACCAATTTGTAAGTCGCTCTGGATAAGAGCGTCTGCTAAATGACTTAAATGTAAAAAATGATGAATGCTGACAGTGTTGTGATTGAATACATGTTTAATGTGTGACTTTCAAGATTTGTGTCTGTAGTGGTGTGGGAGGTCTCTTGTGTGTCTGTCTGGGTGTCTGTCTGGGTGTCTGTCTCGGTGTGACTATCTGTGTGTTGGACGGAGGGACTTATGCTCTTCAGCTGTGTCAAAGTCTGAGCCCCAAATGTCCCCCTGTTCCAAGTCCTATGTGCCCTGGTCAAAAGTAGTGCACCACCAGTGGTGGTGTTTCTCGCAGACCTGATGACCAGGTCTCGATACATCTCATCTTACCAGTAAGGTGCAGACACAGGCAAAATCAACAACATAAAAGTCACTGAAATGGAAAACAAATGTTATATTCTGAAAACATGGCCAACTACTATATTTAAAAAAAAAATGCAACGCATAAAAACACAATTGTGTAAATGCATCATTCTCAATCCAACCAATCAGAGAACAGAACACCCTCTCTGAATCCACTGGAATCTCAATCCAACCAATCAGAGAACAGAACACCCTCTCTGAATCCACTGGAATCTCAATCCAACCAGTCAGAGAACACACTCTCTGGAAGAATCCACTGTTGAGGGACAAAGTTCCCTCACAAACCTCACTGTTAAAAACACTACTCCACAAGCAAGCCTATCTGTATGTATGTCTGTCCAAGCAAGGTCTAACAGGGAAACTAATCCCATGGAACAACCGCAACAACATATGGATGCAGTGCCAGTTAAGAGAGAGAGTGAGTGAAAGAGAGAGTGTGTGTGTGTGTGTGTGTGTGTGTGTGTGTGTGTGTGTGTGTGTGTGTGTGCGTGCGTGCGTGCGTGCGTGTGTGTGTGAGTGAGCTCCCAAGGTCACTGTTCCTGGACCTGTGTCACAGCGGCAGAAGCGAAACGGCGTGGACCTTTTTCAGAAGTGATAAGTGGTGAGGCTGGCAAGCTCCGGCATGGCTATCAGTTACCGCAAGGACAATACCAAACGCTCTGCCATGAAGATCCATCGAGGTTTGGGGGTGTGCCGCAAAATGTCTGCTAACACTATGCTAACGTTGTGTCAACAGGTGAAGTGCCATATGACACGGTTGTTTTCCTTACAGAAAGTGACATATGTGAAGAAAAGCAGGCTCGTGTTGTTTTCTTCTCTTGAACATTGTAAATACAGCCAGCCTTTTTTTTTTTTGATTCTAGACACTGTGTTTTGTCAATGTCACACTGCTGCTGGCAAGGCCATTCTTGGGTCTGTGATGAGTGATATCTGGCATAGCGTGAAATATATCCCTTATCCGTTTGAGTCGTTACTCTCCGACCAGCATCACTTACACGGCAGGACAACACAAATCTTCATTTTCACATATGAAAGGAGACTGGCACACCGGCCAAAATCCAATACTCATGGGAGTGCTTGGTCTTGCTTTAAGCATAATAGTTTATATAAAAAAGGGGAAGAAAAAAAATAACAGACAAATAAATCAGCAGCATGAAATGTACTATTGTATTCTGTAATTATTGATGATCTGTCAAAACATTTCTTTATTTTTTGGCTGCAGAGCAAAATGATTTTCCCATAGAACTTTACCTCCTTCCAAAGCAAATCATGAATAACTCGCAAATCGATATTTAGAGCATTATTGAGCTCGTATGCTTGACTTTTGTTGCCCACTTTACCCTTCTGCATTTAATTTGCCAGATTTTTTTTACCCATAGCTCTATTTGAGTTATTGCCTATAGGAGAAGAATTCTGCGGAACCAACACCAAAGCACACACACACAAACACCTGAGAACTTACACACACACACACACATTCAGTGTGTTATATCCCAGTAACTACGTACTAAGTCATTGGGTTTGCAAGGTACACTACCGTTCAAAAGTTGCGGGTCACTTAGAAATTCCTTGTTTTTTAAAGAAATGCACAATTTTTGTCCATTAAAATAACATAACATTTATCAGAAATACAGCATATACATTGTTAATGTTGTAAATGACTAATGTAGATGGTGAAAAAGCTTATTTTTAATGGAATATCTACATAGGCGTACAGAGGCCCATTATCAGCAAACATCACTCCTGTGTTCCAATGGCACGTTGTGTTAGCTAATCCAAGTTTATAACTTTAAATGGCTAATTGATCATTAGAAAACCCTTTAATACAGCTGAAACTGTTGTCCTGATCAAAGAAGCAATAAAACTGTCTTTTTTTATACTAGCTGAGTATCTGGAGCATCAGCATTGGTGGGTTCGATTACAGGCTCAAAATGGCCAGACATTTCTAAGTGACCCCAAACCTTTAACGGTAGTGTACATACAATTCCTTACCAGGCAAATGACAAACGAAAAGGTAAAATAAAGTTGAGTCATTGGGTTTGCAAGGTACATACACTTCATTATCTAGCAAAACATTAAAAGCTAAAACCCATTTCCACAATCATGTTTCATCACAGTCGATTTTCGAAAGGGATTGGGTCAAAAACATCCGGTGCTCTTGAGACCAGGAACAGCTAGCCCTAGTCAGCCGCAGTCAATGGGGCTTGTGTTCCTCAATAGAGAAGTTGGTACTGCCAGACTAAGCCTGCTGTTCTACTGAGCAGAGCTGAATCAAATAGTCCCTGGCAGTTTGAGAGCTCCGCTGGCAGATGTGGTCAACAAAACTGACCTCCGGCAAGAGGCTGAGAGCGCCCATCGAGGGCCCATCTTCCCAAATACTTCAGAAAGCACCCGAGTCAGCGGGAAGTCTCGAGTTATAAAAGGGAGTCCAGCAAAGAGGGGTTCTGCCGAGAGAGAAGCCTCACTGACTGACTGGACTGGCGAACTAGCACTTGTGAGTTATTTGGCAACTCAAGCGTCTCGGAAAGTGCTGGTTAACGCCAAGGGAGTGAGATGTAGTCGAAAGCTTAACAAGAGAGGGGAAAAGTGTAAAGTTGGTTGACTGGTCGGTCATAAGAGGTCAAAGGGGAAAATGTAAAGTTGAAATAACTTACTGATAGTTCGGCAAAAAAAATGCAAGCCAGACAAACCTCAGTCAAAAACCATTAATATAGGCCTAGATCAGTACAGCTCTCAATCCAATACACCATAAAACCCACCTACAACAGCACTAGACTAAATCAATGTTCTGGTGTGTCTGAGCAGCACCGGAGGACAACCCACTGACCCCACCCTGACACTAACTCCGGTCCTCTCTCTATGGTCGCGGTCCTGGGGTCAAAAGCCGACGGGGAAAGTGAGTGGATTATCAATAACCTCATTTAGTCTACCTGGACGGTGGAGCTCTGGCGCAGAAAACACAATTTGTAGCGGCACTCAAAACAAACAACTTAATCTGTTGAATCGTTATGACTGGCTCAGTCCGCACCTGTCATTGTTTTAGGATCGAGGCTTAATGACACACCAAAGGAATAGACAACTGGAATAACATATAATTCCCACCACTGACTAAACTTCAGAAGCACTAGTTGAATTTAGTAAAAAAATACTGTATATAGCACTGTATGTAAGAAATTATAGTTTTTGCTATTTCTTTCTCTTTTCTTGCAGTCACGAAACAACAACAGCGTTCTGGCAGCTATCCTCTAAGTTGGGATATTGGCCATTATTTCATGGAACGAGTCCTGATATCATATATCTGGTGTCTGCTCATACTGCGTCAAGGATCTGTTATCCCTGATGTTAGCTTGCACTGAACCAAATCGGTTTCCGCACTGTCCACAGATCCAACCCGCAACAGCGTGAACATGTATTTTCGTGCCTGTCTCATTTGAAGCCCCGGAACTAACACAGTATGTGCACATATGAGTGTGTGGCTCTGTGTGGGGTTTTGTTTCATGTTCAGGCTATTTCCACCCACTCCCTAGCCTGATAAGGTTGCTATGAACCTGGAGGGAAACCGTTTCAGTTGTAGGACAATTACAAGTAATCACTGGGAACCAGTTCATGGCTTTTAAGTGCCAGCTAGTCAGACATTTTGTGTCTGCCTGTTTCAAACACTGGGGAATCCTGCTGCACCTGCATGGAATCCTTGTCCAGTATATCAGCGATAAACTGCCTTGACGAAGCCCTCTGCACAATCCATAAAGGCTCTGTCTCTCAAAGCCCTGGGAACGAATGGGCCTGAAGATCGGGATACTCTGTTATCGTAGCTGAATAATACAATCGCTGGTGGCTTGTGGTTCGCTGGCTTTTTGTTATCGCGCCGCAGGATAATCTTAAAAATGAAATGGCTCAGGAAATATTGTGTGCCTGTGTAAGAATGGGAAGGAATGCGATGGGCCACAGTGTCAACGAAAAATAAAGGCTGACAATTTATAGCAGCTGTCCTGACCGACGCAGGATGTATTGATGCAAGAGATCACATTTTTTATATTTTACCCCCTTTTTCTCCCTAATTTCGAGCTTGTCTCATCTAGCCTTAGACCGGTGCGCCAATTGGGAGGCACAAGAGATTTTGTGTACATGCTTTATTAAATTGTGAAATATTATGTGTACATTCCATCACCGCATACAGTCTACTGATGTTCAGGGGCAGAAGTCAAACTGTCGACACTCTGAGAAAGAAGGATTCCAAAATGGTTCCTCGGCTGTCCTCATAGGAGACCTCGTTTTGGTTCCTGGTAGAATCCCTTTGGGTTCTACATAAAACCCTCAGTGGAATGGGTTCTACCCGGAACAAAAAAGGGTTCCTCAAAGGGTTCTCCTATGGGGACAGCAGAATAATCCCTTTAGGTTCTAGGTAGCACCTTTTTTTCCCAAAGAGTGCACTGATGTTCAGGGGTGTAAGTCAAACAGCATATGAAGCTATAGGTAGTAGTTATCACAGGACGGTGATAAGCAAGAAAGTACCATAAGTTAGCCTACACAAGAGGGGTTGAGTATGTGTGTGTGTTTGTGTGTTTGTGCGCACGCGTGCGAGAATGTGTGTAGTCTGTGCCATGGTTGTTCCCCAGACTTGCTCAGCATTAAAATGGATTGACTTGCGTGTCATTACCGCCTGCAGCTAATTGCAATAAGCAAAATAGGAAGGAGAAAAAAACTAACTCAGGGGTATCCATTTCATTTGGAGCACCATGCAAATCAATGCCACCAGCAGTGGCTGTGGTGACAGCGGGGAGCCCTGACTGAAACCAGTCAATAACCAGTCAGACTCCATCCACTCTCCTTACTTCCTCCCTCCTTCCTTCCCCCAATGCTAAAGACCTTGAAGCGGAAGCAGGATGAAAAAAAAGGTGGAACAAAAAAGAAATCTATGGAAGCCGTCTACAATAGCCTTCCCATTTCGCTGGCCGCCTCCTAACATCCCTCACTTAATGGGAAAGAAGAAGTCCCCTTTGCATAGCAGTCTAACTGGAGGGTGCTTTGACATCCAGGCAATTTATGAGACACAGCTTGAACTGCGGAGATGAGGTTGATGCCAAAACTATGGACTTTTCTCCCTTTTTCTTGATGGGCATTTTCAGAATGGCCAACTGTCTGTGACAGACTGTAATACGTTTTCAACTGTGTCAGATAAATGTCAAAATTAAACCGCTACTGAGCTCGTCAAGTAAGTGTCTAAGTCATGTAATGAATGAAAAGGAGAAGACCCCATAATATATATATATATTATTCTTCCTATTATATATATAGGAAGTAGTGCTAGAACATTCCTATTTGGAATATCCTATCATAGTATAATCCAACCGCAATCACCAGCGTGACTCACAGCCATGAATGTAGGCTAATGTTTCAAATGAGCTCTCGACCTGGCTGTGCAAATGCAACCGTGCGCCAACATGATATCTCACTTCTTGATTTCTACAACTCGATTCAGACCAAACAAAAAATCAACATCCCGTGAGTCACGACAGGACAAATCAGCTGAATACACAACTCTCTTCAGTATCGAGTTGCCGTACTTTACGTCAGACTGCTTAATGAAGCCAAGTTTAGCTTCACTGCCGACTTCTGCATGACTGTTATAAGCTGTGTCCCAAATGGCACCCTATTCCCTATGCAGTGCACTACTACCATATGGGCCCTGGTCATAAGTAGTGCACCACATAGGGAATATGGTGCCATTTGGGACTCAGAACTCACACAGCTTGTCTAATTCCGCTTTGGCTTAATGAGTGTAGTTTGAAATAATAGGCCTGTATTGAACAGAAATAATAGGCCTGTATTGAACGGAGGCATCAGGCATCCATAAAATCCTAAATGAGTAGACCCATTTCAAAAGCTAATCACCTCACTTCAGTTGGGTTCTTATGCTGAGATGCTGAGATTTACTCCCCCACATTTAATGAAGTCAAATATTAACTCAAGAGTATAGAAATTAGGGACTTGGGTTCTATTCATAGAATACATTTGAAAAACAATCCCCTGTAGGAATTAGTTTAACCAAAAAAAGGTTGTATTGCATTACCTCTAAGGCTCGCAACAATGACTGTACATATGAATGGACAAAGCCATCGCTTAAGTGACACCATTCATTGCTATGTGAAGACTCAATAGTGCATTGAAGCCAAATGAAGTTGGTTGAGATGACGTCTCATGGAGACATACAATGCAGAGTTTGAGCTACTCCAGGAAGGCCGACCAGGGTACTATAGGCTGCCATTCGCAACTAAATTATCCTTATAACTTATTTTGTGTGTGATGTAAAAAATAATTGGGTCAAGGACATACATCTGGTGTATTAGAAGCAATTATTGGTACCATGATTATCTTCAAATGTGTCACGTTCTGACCTTAGGTCCCTTGTTTTGTCTTTGTTTTAGTATGGTCAGGGCGTGAGTTGGGGTGGGCAGTCTATGTTCCTTTTTCTATAATTTGGGATTTCTGTGTTTGGCTAGGTATGGTTCAGAATTAGAGGCAGCTGCCAATCGTTGTCCCTGATTGAGAACCATACTTAGGTAGCCTGGTTTCACTTTTGAGTCGTGGGTGATTATTTTCTGTAGTGTATGTTCTGTATTTTCTGTTGTTGTCTGTTCACACTGCTACGCTTTATCATGGCCAGGTCGCAGTTGTAAATGAGAACTTGTTCTCAACTAGCCTACCTGGTTAAATAAAGGAGAAATAAATAACAACATTATAAAAATGTAAATACAGAACTGTTTCATTTATCATTTTTGTTGTTTTCTTTGAGTATTCATTTTCATTAAAAGGCATAATGAATACTTACCACGCTGCACCTTGGTCCTCCTCTCTTTCTCCCAATGACGAATGTTACAAAATGTGTTATTTATTTACACGAAGAGTGGAATTTTTCAGTGGAGTAAAGTACTTACAGTTGAAGTCGGAAGTTTACATACACCTTAGCCAAATACATTTAAAGTCCATTTTTCACAATTCCTGACATTTAAACCTAGTAAAAATTCCCTGTCTTAGGTCAGTTAGGATCACCACTTTATTTTAAGAATGTGAAATGTCAGAATAATAGTAGAGAAAATTATTTAGATCAGCTTTTATTTATTTCATCATATTCCCAGCATAAGTTTACATACACTCAATTAGTATTTGGTAGCATTGCCTTTAAATGTTTTAACTTGGGCCAAACGTTTTGGGTAGCCTTCCATAAGCTTCCCCCAATAAATTGGGTGAATTTTGGCCCATTCCTCCTGACAGAGCTGGTGTAACTGACTCAGATTGTAGACCTCCTTGCTCGCACACACTTTTTCAGTTCTGCCCACACATTTTCTACAGGATTGAGGTCAGGGCTTTGTGATGGCCACTCCAATACCTTGACTTTGTTGTCCTTAAGCCATTTTGCCACAACTTTGGAAGTATGCTTGGGGTCATTATCTATTTGGAAGACCCATTTGCAACCAAGCTATAACTTCCTGACTGATGTCTTGAGATGTTGCTCAATATATCCACATACTTTTCTTTCCTCATGATGCCATCTATTTTGTGAAGTGCACCAGACCCTCCTGCAGCAAAGCACCCCCACAACATGATGCTGCCAACCCCCATGCTTCACGGTTGGGATGGTGTTCTTCGGCTTGCAAGCATCCCCCCTTTACCTCCAGACATAACGATGGTCATTATGGCCAAACAGTTCTAATTTTGTTTCATCAGACCAGAGGACATTTCTCCAAAAAGTACAATCTTTGTCCCTATGTGCAGTTGCAAATCGTAGTCTGGCTTTTTTATGGCGGTTTTGGGGCAGTGGCTTCTTCCTTGCTGAGCGGCCTTTCAGGTTATGTTGATATAGGACCTGTTTTACTGTGGATATAGATACTTTTGTAACTGTTTCCTCCAGCATCTTCACAATGTCCTTTGCTGTTGTTCTGGGATTGATTTGTAATTTTTGCACCAACATACGTTCATCTCTAGGAGACAGAACACGTCTCTTTCCTGAGCGGTATGACGGCTGCGTGGTCCAGACTTGTGTGTATGTAGTGTATGTGTATGTAAACTTCCGACTTCAACTGTAAGTGAAAATACTTGAAAGTACTACTTAAGTAGTTTTTTGTGGTATCTGTAATTTACTATTTATATTTTTGACAACTTTTACTTCACTATATTCCTGAAGAAAATAGTGTACTTTTTACTCCATTCATTTTCCATGACACCCAAAAGTACTCATTACATTTTGAATGCTTTGTTTGCCGTCTGGTTTGCTTAATATAATACATTTGAAACTTAAGTATATTTAAGCAATTACATTTACTTTTGACACTTATGTTTAAAACCAAATTATTTTAAACTTTTACTCAAGTAGGATTTTACTGGGTGACTTTCACTTTTACTTTAGTCATTTTATATTAAGGTATCTTTACTTTTACTCAAGTATGACAATTGGGGACTTTTTCCACCACTGCCATTTTTCGATTCACTATAATGCAGGGTTTTCTGCTAACAATGCCCGCAGTACCGCAATCGGCCTTGATCTTCAATGAGAGGGGGCAGTCATTCTCCCCTAGTTTGCACACATTGCTCCAAATGTGGATGTAGCATTTGTCTACGGATAATTCAGCGCGCTGTGTAGGGACCACCGGCTGTAGACATCTGATGGCTGACATTTTCACAATTCTACATGTAAAATCAGTGCGCACTCAGTTTGCAAATTACTGCCGGCGCTCTGTTCAGAGGTGCTAAGTACACTCACGCCAGCAAACGCTATTGGTTTGTCTGAGCCTTTAAGGGTAATAAAGTTACACTGAATCCATTGCGTTTGGAATCGATGCTACAGACCACAGTTTGTCCCTTCCACCATGATAAACATTGCCTTTAAATCCTGGGAATGTCCTGGTCTCTATCTCACAGAGACATCCAAGACTTTCAATTCTGTCTACTGCCGAGACAAGAAATAAGCTGCAAACGCCTCCGACATGCTCAAAAGGCAAACTAGAGTGAGAATCCTAAAGATGCTTGGGTAATGAAGTCCGCTGGGACAGCCAGAGAGACACAATTAAAGGCAAGAAGTATTGAGACGAACTGGACAGGGATCTATCTCAGAAGTGGAGGAGTATAGTGAGTGGGTACTGGTGCCACTGATGACAGAGGCAGTGGAGTCGTGCAGCCATAGCAGATGGCAGATACAAACAACAAGAGGGAAGGAGGGAGAGAGGTAAGGATGGGGCGAGAGAGGGAGGGAAAGGATGGGGCGAGAGGGGGAGGGAAAGAAGGGGGAGAGGAGGGGAAGGGATGGGGAGAGAGGGAGAGAGAGAGAGAAAGGAGGGGTGAGGGAGGGAGCGAGGGAGGGAGGGAGGGGAGGGAGGGAGGGAGAGAAAGAGGGAAAGGAGGGAGGGAGAGGAGGGGAAGGGAGGGAGGGGAGGGGAGAGGGAGAGAAAGGAGGGGTGAGAGAGGGAGGAAAGGAGAGGTGAGAGAGGGAGAGGGGAAGGAGGGAGAAATAGGGAAGGAGGGGGAGGGGGGAGAGAGGAGAGTATGGGGTGAGAAAGGGAGAGAAAGGAGGGGCGAGAGAGGGTGGGAAGGAGTGGTGAGAGAGGGAGGGAGAGAGGGAAGGAAGCGAGGGATTGAGTGGTAAGAGCCCTTGATGACAGAAGCCTGTTGAGAGGAATGAGAATGGTCACAGTTCTCAACGCCTCTGTAATGTTCTCTTCAATAAACGTGCACATTTCTGTTCACTGACTTGTCGTGAAAGAACACTATGGCCTTTCGTTAGCCCAAAGGTTTCTTGAGCACCATGTAGAATAACAAGACATGAATAGGAAATACATACAGTACGTTATTGGTGAGATTTATATTTAGGTACAGTACGCCTAGTCAGTGGAAGGCAGAGTGACAAAGTTTTCTGGCATGTGTTTGGTCAGCCGTCTAGCCCTTCTGGGTATTTTGGAGTGGTGGTGACTGCTACAATTGGAAACAATAGTCGAAAAAGAACAACAGTGAATTATTCTCAATGTTATGCAGGCTAGCAGAACGGCAGACGACAATACTTTAACCACTAGCACAGGGCATCCTCCTTCACAGCTCTCTGTTGAGTTTATCACAATGGACAGTTGGGACCATTTCCAAAACAGCAAATGGGCGGATGGGGGGCGGAGGGACCTGGGTGGAAGACAGGATTGTATTGTTGTCATGTTTTCATGACTACTGAAATGAACCTTTCCATGAAGTGTGACAGAATAAGCCAGTGTTACGAAAGCGGACACTCCCATCACCCGACGTTCCTTTCTTTCTCTTCCTGGGTTCTTTCTGATACACAACCAACTGTGGAGAGGAGGGAATATCGATTTGGAATATTAAAAAGCGATTTTCGGAAGAGAGAGCAACAGCCAGCTACGATAAATCAGAAGTGCCAACAATTTTACCCTCATGTTGGTTTATTTGGGAAATAGTTCAAACATCCTTTTTAATCCAGCTCGACTTTTTAGTCCAGCAAACCTGAGGCTAGTAATCTAACTTGACATTGACACAGAAAATGACATGAAGTCAGCCATTTCACAAGTTGAGAGTCATACTTACAGAGTGGATAAAAGTTTGTTTTTCAAAGACATGAATTCATTTTCATTGATTAGTCTCTAGATCTCTCTTTCTCACTCCCTCACTTACTATTTTTCTGTCATCCTTGTCCTCATTCTTCTCCACAAGGTTGATAATGTCCCTCTTCTTCTCTTCCCACTCACTTCCTCTCCCTCTCTTTCTCTGTAAAAATGGATGTCTATTTTTTCTGGTTCTTTCCTTTCTCATTTACTCTGTGGTGTCTACCTGTCCATCTCTATTTAACTGCTGTATTTCAATGGTTTGATTTTGAGTTTTTTACTAACTCTTTCCCTCTGACATGTCTAACTGTCTGTCAGGGAGTGTGGAGGTGTGTTAGGCCCTGTCTTCAACACTCTCTTTCCATTCCTCTATTTCTCTTTCCATCCCTCAATTTCTCTCTTTGGTCTGGATTGACAAGAGCTCTTCCTTCTGTCTGACGAGGAGGATAACGTCTCTCTCTCAAACACAAACACTTCCTCCCTTGGGCCTATAGTTGCATTAAATCCCCATTTTCATCACCCGCAGTCCTGTAGGATCAGCACTTGATTACTGTATTCATCCTTGCGCCACCAATCCTTCACGCTGAACACACACATCTGGGGGTCATTCCACCTCTGAACCTGCTTCCCATCTCTCACACATCGTCACAGAATGACGACTCAACAAAGGGAAGCATCAGGGAGTGTTTTTTTGTTGCTTTTGTGTTGGAGGTGATGTCGGGTCCGGGTGTTGGAGCCGGAGCTACCTGGGAGCCATCAGCAGGTTAGTTAGGGTCTCATGCCTAAGCTGGGTGAACAGGTTCCCGTGCCTCAACCGAGGTAACCGGGGAGGTCTCAGCTTTCTCATCGGGCTGACGAACCAGCCGAGGAGTGAGGGGGTACTGTCACGTGTGCTCCCTCTCCGGCGCTGTAGGTTGTCATGCTCCCGCGCCTCAGCCAGATCGACAGGTTCCCACACCTTAGCAGAGGTGACTGGTCCGCACCTGAACCCCAGGTTCGTCATCTTGGTCGGCATCCTTAGGCTGGAGCCGCGTATCGGGGACGGGGCACTGTCACGTGTGCTCCCTCTCCGGCCTCTAGGTCAACAAGCTGCTCGTTAGGGCGCACACCTGTCACCAGCGTTATGCGCATAATGACAATCACCTGGACTCCATCACCTCCTTGATTACCTGCCCTTTGTATGTCACTCCCTTTGGTTTCTTCCCTAGTCGCCATTGTTTCTGTTCCATGTCTGTGCGTTGTTGGTGTTTCTTTATTAAAATACTTCCTTCCTGACTCCCAGTGCACATCATTACATATTTCAATGCTCCCATTCTGAAGTTTGTTTTTGCATGTTTTACTTTTGGATTTTGTACATCAGCTTCAAACAGCTGAATATACTATATTTTTGGTTACGGAAAACATATTATAATGATTGCTTGTTTTAGCAACCAGGAAATGTTGGATCGATTTCTGCATAGTGCATCTTTAAATGAATAATTCAGTGTTAATAATTCTCACATGTTGGAATATGGAATAACTACAGGTAACTGCCAGAATAAAATAAACACTTGAGTAATTGAGGGATACAAAGTATATTGAAAGCAGGTGCTTTCACACAGGTGTGCTTCCTGAGTTAATTAATCAATTAACATCCCAACATGCATAGGGTCATTATTTTGGCAACCATGGCTAGAAGAGATCTCAGCTCTCAAAGGAGCATAAGGAGTTTAAATTGTGTGTGTGTGTGTCAGTCACCAGATCTCAACTCAATTCAACACTTATTGGAGATTCTGGAACAGGACCTGAGACAGCGTTTTCCACCACCATCCACAAAACACCAAGTGATGGAATTTGTCATGGAAGAATGGTGTCGCATCCTTCCAATAAAGTTCCAGACACTTGTAGAATCTATGCCAAGGCGCATTGGAGCTGTTCTGGCTCGTGGTGGCCCAACACCATATTAAGACACTTTATGTTGGGGTTTCCTTTATTTGAGCAGTTACCTGTATATCACATACGCACATTCCAACCGTTATGCCCAAGCAATGTCCAGTTACTATGCCGTTTAATCCTCCTTGGAATGGTCCTTTAGGCTGCTGGGTTGGTCCACACATGCATCTACTAGGCCGAGGCAGGTAGAGGATTACGTAGTCAGAATTGAGTTGCATTCCTGGTATGTGTGACCTTGAACCGCACATTAACCTACAACTACTGAGTTAGTCAGGTCAAGGAGAGCTGACAGTCCTTAAATCAATGGTGTGTCTTTCACTATAGAGGTAGCCCAATCCTTTGCATAGCGACAAGACCACCGTTGTGCATGCTCTGTGATGTGTACCTTGTGTCTCCCTTCAGAATGGCAGAAATCTGACGAGTCATCGGCTTGATGACTTTATTTCCGTCAGGGGACAAAAATCTACTGCTAACGAACATCAGAGCATCTGGTCGTTGCTGACATCAAATGTTACCGTTGGAGCCAAATGATGTGCATTATCATAATGTGGCTAGATCATCATCCCCGTCCAATAATACTCCGGGTGGTAAATAATATCATGACCTCATTGGAAGGGTATGTATACCGTTTCTGTCTCTATTTGTGACAGCTTCATTTGTCCCAGTCTGAAATACTTTGAACAGTAACCTGACCTATCACGTGCCTGCGGCTAAACTTGCCCATATATCTATCTATATCTTCTTATGAGCTCTTTCATTTCCTTTCTATCCTCTCATCCAAACTTAGTTCATATCCAGCTAGGCTTACAGGGCGAAACCTAGTTTGCTGTTATTGCTACTTTGTAACCTTAATGGTAGCTACACCATAACATATTTTTGCCAAATATAGAAATGATATATGTGAACAAATATGTAGGTATAGTAAAATAATGTATGGGCTTTAAAAAACACCTTCATGGAAAAGTATGGCCTCCAATGTTGGACACATATACAGACAACCAATCTATAAATATGCCGGCGGGTCATCCAAGCCATATTTTTTTCAAGCCGACTAAATATAAACAAGGCCTTGTCTCTAGTACGTTAACGTCTCGACCCTGAGTGATGCAACAAGCGAAACCCCTTTGAAATACTTCTTAAAATATACATGAAAAGGCCACGTATGTAGCGTCTGCTAGCACCCGGCTCACTTTGAAGATACAAACACAGCCTTCACCTGTCATCATGAATCGGATGCCAAAAATATCACCGGGCGAAAGGAGACAAAAAAGAATAGGGAAGGTGACTCATGCTGAGAATGGAGTCAGAAACATTTGCGTCATCCAAACGCGTCAACATGACAAACCGGAGAGGTCTACCACATGTGAAAGAACCGGCGCGTTTGCCAAATACAAACATAAGCCAGAAACGAAAAAGAGACGGTATTGCTGTCATAATCGTGTATCTCAATATAAAATCTATTTTTATTCGTTCGAGAGCCGAGTACAATTTCATTTTCCCACAGGACAAATTCCTTTGCCATACTCCAGGGATGAAATTCTCCCAAACAACTCCAATCTATAAAAATAATAGATTAATAATGACACAGCAAAAAACGCCATTACTCCAGCCTCCAAACTGTCAAGGCTCATTAGAGCTGAACTGTAAAAGAGATCCAGCTGCTTGGCCAGGTGATGACACAAACACACCCTGGCCTCTGGCAGCAGCCCCCCATCCACACATCATCCCTCCCCCTAAAGAGAATATACTGCGTGTCTCCTGGCACAGTTCATCTCGTAATCCGCCTTAAAGCTGCTAAGCTTCCTTTGGTCTAAATGAATAGTGAACTACAGAGGGGAGAGGAGCCTTGATGCACTGGCCTGTATCAGAGCCTGCCACACAGAAAGAGAGAGGGGATGATGGAGGGAGAAAGGAAGATGGAGGAGGAGGAAGGACAAGCTTTAAGGGTTATGTCTGTCTGGTGAAATCAACGGCGGAGTGACCGGGGCCATTTTCAC
Organism: Oncorhynchus nerka; assembly: GCF_034236695.1. Lineage (NCBI taxonomy): Eukaryota > Metazoa > Chordata > Actinopteri > Salmoniformes > Salmonidae > Oncorhynchus > Oncorhynchus nerka. The sequence continues at coordinate 51,887,371 of NC_088403.1, read as the reverse complement.
TCCCTGCAGCATTCTTTCTCTCTCTGTCTATCTGTCTATCTCTCTCTCTCTTTTTCTCTCTCTGTCTCTCTCTCTCTCTCTCTCTCTGTCTCTCTCTCTTTCTCTCTCTGTCTATCTGTCTCTCTGTCTCACTCTCTTTCTCTTTCTCTCTCTCTCTCTCTCTCTCTCTCTCTCTCTCTCTCTCTCTCTCTCTCTCTCTCTCTCTCTCTCTCTCTCTCTCTAGCTCTCCCCTTCCAAATGGCGGTCATTACGCCGGACATAAAAAGTCATTTTAGTTCCGCCTGGCTTCTTCAAAGGGGCTCTGCTATAATTGAGAAGAGAGAGAGGGATAGAGAGAGGGAGGGAGGGCCGCAAAAACATAATTCCAACTGCGACTCCTGACCTCCAAAGTGAGGGGAATTGAGTTTGCCGAAGGCCTACCAAACTATAAAAAGGGAATCATAATAAAGACGTGAGAGCTAGCGTATAGCCATGCGAGGGCCCTGACATGTCATGTTTGCTGTTAAGCCATGTAAGCTTTTTTTGTTTCCTTTTATATATCTTTTTTATATAGAATGTGTGTGATGGTGTGGGTCTATGTCGAAAGACAGAGAGAGAGAGAGAGAGAGAGAGAGAGAGAGAGAGAGGGAGAGAGAGAGAGAGAAGGAGAAGCAGTGTGAAGAGTACACACGACACATTAGCTTTGATCTTTGGATTTTTAGAATAGCTAACATACCAATGTGATACCTCAAGATACCAAGATTAGAATATTTGTAGCTTCATGTATTGCAGGGAATCTGGGAACATTTTAAAATTATGAACATCCATCACTGTTAAATGCATTCCTCAGCTGTGAAATTCCTGTTGGCCTGAGTCGGTGCAATTTCTAATCGAACTTTACCACCTGTAGAACTTTTCCTAATAGAACTTTACCACCTGTAGAACTTTTCCTAATAGAACTTTACCTCCAGTAGACAGTTTCCAAATAGAACTTGACCTCCTGTAGAACATTTCCTAATAGAACTCTACCTCCAGTAGACAGTTTCCTAACAGAACTTTACCTCCTGTAGAACATTTCCTAATTGAACATTACCCCCCTGTAGATACTTTCCTAATAGAACTTTACCCCCGGTAGATAGTTTCCTAATAGAACTTTACCTCATGTAGATATTTTCCTAATAGAACTTTACCCCCGGTAGATAGTTTCCTAATAGAACTTTACCCCCGGTAGATAGTTTTCTAATTGAACTTTACCCCCGGTAGATAGTTTCCTAATTGAACTTTACCCCCGGTAGATAGTTTCCTAATATAACTTTACCCCCGGTAGATAGTTTCCTAATTGAACTTTACCTCATGTAGACAGTTTCCTAATAGAACTCTACCTCCTGTAGAACATTTCCTAATAGAACTTTACCCCCGGTAGATAGTTTCCTAATTGAACATTACCCCCGGTAGATAGTTTCCTAATTGAACTTTACCTCCTGTAGAACATTTCCTAACAGAACTTTACCTCATGTAGATATTTTCCTAATAGAACTTTACCCCCGGTAGATAGTTTTCTAATTGAACTTTACCCCCGGTAGATAGTTTCCTAATTGAACTTTACCCCCGGTAGATAGTTTCCTAATTGAACTTTACCTCATGTAGACAGTTTCCTAATAGAACTCTACCTCCTGTAGAACATTTCCTAATATAACTTTTCCTCATGTAGACAGTTTCCTAATAGAACTCTACCTCCTGTAGAACATTTCCTAATAGAACCTTACCCCCTGTTTCCCCTTACAACCTGTTTCCTATAACTTAACCTCCTGTAGACAGTTTTCTAATAGAACTTCACCCCCCGGAGACAGTTTCCTAATATTTTACCTTTATTTTCAATGATGGAAGGAACAGTGGGTTAACTGCCTGTTCAGGGGCAGAACGACAGATTTGTACCTTGTCAGCTCGGGGGTTTGAACTTGCAACCTTCCGACTAGTCCAACGCTCTAACCACTAGGCTACTCCACCTCCTGTAGAACTTTACCTCCTGTAGAACATTTCCTAATAGAACTTTACCCTCTGTAGACAGTTTCCTAATAGAACTTTACCTCCTGTAGAACATTTCCTAATAGAACTTTACCTCCTGTAGAACATTTCCTAATATAACTTTACCACCTGTAGAACATTTCCTAATATAACTTTACCTCCTGTAGACAGTTCCCTAATATAACTTTACCTCCTGTAGAACATTTCCTAATAGAACTTAACCTCCTGTAGACAGTAGAACTTTACCGCCTGTAGACAGTTCCTAATATATCTTTACCGCCTGTAGACAGTTCCTAATATAACTTTACCTCCTGTAGACAGTTTCCTAATGGAACTTTACCTCCTGTAGACAGTTTCCTAGTAGAACTTTACCCCCTGTAGACAGTTTCCTAATGAAACAAATGGAAGAGCTAGGCTAAACCATAATTGTTCTTCAGCTCTGCTTCCAATGCAAAATATGCTTTGTTTTTGTTGTTGTTTGTTTCCCAGCCGAAACACAGAAGTGGCCACATTGGATTCTTGATCTGATGTAAGAAATGGCCGAACCATCTGTGGGCTAAAACGTGGAAGAAAATCAACGAGTTGACTGTCTCAGCAGAGAAAATGTAGATCTAAAGAGAAGCCATCTCCCTTCTGACAAAATGTCCTCCACTGATGTCCATGATCATCTGTTATGTACCTCTCTACAGGATTTTAGTGTATGTATGTGTGTGTCCATGCCTATGTGTATGTGTTAACGAGTGCATAACAATCCCTTTCCAGACTGTATATTTGACCGTGAGGTTAAATATACAAAAGGTTGAACTTCCCCAGTTCATGAGCTAGCCACTAGTCAGACTTGGTTACTCTGAGCCAAGTCTCTGTCCCTAGCACTTATCTGTTGCCACCCCACCATCTCTCACAGCAGGTAGTGTAATTGTGCTTGGAAAAAGCCTATCAACCAAGATACTCCATCTTGAACGTTCTCCCAAAGCCCCCTTTATCATTATAACTACAGTAGAGTGCCTCAGAACTAAAGTGTTTCAATCTAGTCGTTCCCTTCTGTGAGAGATAGAGAGTGGGGAGACGAGAGAGGGTAGAGGGAGAGAGGGAGAGCCAGAAGAGAGAGAGAGAGAGAGAGAGAGAGAGAGACAGAGAGACAATGAGAGAGACAGTGATAGAAAGAGAAAGAGAGACAGAGGGAAAAGAATGAGGTGAGAAATAGAGAGAGAGACAGAGAGAGAGACAGAGGGATAGAGAGAGAGAGAGAGAGAGAGAGAGAGAGAGAGAGAGAGCGAGAGAGAGAAATAAAGTGAGAAATATAGAGAAAGTGAGAGACAGATAGAAAGACAGAGAGATGGAAACAGATAGAGAGAGGAATAAAGTGAGAAATAGAGAGAAAGTGAGAGAGAGTTAGAGAGAGAGAGAGAGCTAGAGAGAGAGAGCTAGAGAGATGGAAACAGACAGAGAGAGAGGAAGAAAGTGTGAGAGAGAGAAACCAACAGAGAATATAGACCTCTGTGGACTGAAACCCTAGTCATTCCCTTCTGAGAAAGATGGAGAGAGGGGAAGGGAGTGAGGGTAGAGAGAGAGAGAGAGAGAGAGAGAGAGAGAGAGAGATAGACAGACAAAGAGAGAGAGAGAGAGAAAGAGAGAGAGAGATACAGAGAGATACAGAGAGACAGATAGAGAGAGGGGGAGGAAGGAAGAATGTGAGAGATGGAGCGAGAGATAGCGAGAGAGACAGAAATAGAGAGAGAGAGAGAGGAAGAAAGCGAAAAAGTGAGCGAAAGAGAGGGAATATAGGGAATATAGACTTCTGTGCCAAATCCCTTTTTTTTCTCCCTAACGCGCCAGAAACACATTTTAAAACTGTCATACTTTAATTGAAATTCCATCACTTGTGTGGCTGCTATTGTGGAATAATTTGATAAAGCACTGTGACGTGAATGCGCAGAGCGGGCGGCGTGACTTCCATTTCTCCCGCCTTTTATTTCCCTCGTTCAGTCCATTATTTAAATGAAACCCTTTGCAGATTCTGTTCTGTCCCAAAATTACAGATAAGGGAAAAGGAGACGATAGCAAGGGCAAAAATACAGCCATTTTGGGTCAAAATTTAAATATTGTTATAGTAAGCCTAAGTCTTCCCAGCTACTTAGTCAAGTGTCGAAGGTAATGATCATATTAGCATCCAGAACAGCTAAACTGTTTGAGGTGGTTTCTTTCCACTTTCCATTTCCATTTATTTCCAGTGGTTTCCAGTTGGTTCTTGCTAAGTGCTAACGATTGGTAGCGACTGGCATTTTGTCGAGCCAAAATGGAGGTCAAGGGCAGAATCCCATCCCTACTGACCCCAATGCAAATCTATACCAGCAGCCGCCCGCCTATCTCCTGACAACTGACATGTGGCATCCGTCGTATCTGTTGAAACCCAATCCACCACTCAAAAACAGATACAGAGACAGGCAGTCGTGGCATCCCCTCCCCATCTGTGATACGTGGGTGATGGGCTGCTTGCCCCTATAGCCTTAAGACTACATTCTCCACCATGAAACCAGAGGGAGAGACAGAGAAGAGGATAATACTACTCAAAAGTGTAAAGACGTGTATTAGAGAGAGAAAGAGAGAGAGAGAGAGAGAGAGAGAGAGAGAGAGAGAGAGAGAGAGGGGAGAGAGAGAGAGAGAGAGAGAGAGAGAGAGAGAGAGAGAGAGAGAGAGAGAGAGAGAGAGAGAGAGAGAGAGAGAGAGAGAGAGAGAGAGAGAGAGAGAGAGAGAGAGAGAGAGAGAGAGAGAGAGAGAGAGAGAGAGAGAGAGAGAGAGAGAGAGAGAGAGAGAGAGAGAGAGAGAGAGAGAGAGAGAGAGAGAGAGAGAGAGAGAGAGAGAGAGAGAGAGAGAGAGAGAGGGAGAGAGAGAGAGGGAGAGAGAGAAAATGTGTGTGTGTGCGTGCATGTCTGTGTGTGAGTGTGCACTCGTGCACTGGCGCGAGTGTGTGCGATGTGTGTGTGTTTGGTGTTAGTGCTAAGCAAAGACTCCTCGCCAGACAATATTTATGGATCGTTCTCCGTCTTGACAGGGTGATGGACAGCAGAGGTGATGCCGGCGGGGCGTGAAAATAGGCTTCTTATTACTCTGACCCCAGCGGTATAAGCTGAATATCAATACCACGCTAGTGTTTCCCTCTGTGTAAGGCCAATGCCCCGTGGCAGACTTCTTTGAATGCTTTCCTAATGGCACCCTATGGGCCCTGGTCAAAAGTAGTGCACTACATAGGGAACGGGGTGCCATTAGGGATGCAAGCTGTTTTATATCACGCAACCACCCGTGAACAGTAGTTGGGTAGAAAGGGGGTTAGGCGAGGGAATGTAAGCATGGGTAAATCAGTAGATAGAGGGGCTGAATGAAACAGCGGGCTGCAGCCAAGTGAACCAGGAAGGAAGGGTGGAGGAAGGCATGATTACTTTATTATGCTGTGGGATTGATCAGTGTTCTGTTAAATCAAACTCATTTCTCATTGTCACATTGCATCAGGTTCTCCTTGGTAAACTGGGTTCATAGAATAGGTCCCCCTGATACACACTGTCGCGCATGAAGGTGCACACGCACATACACACATACATAGGCACGCTATTAAATACACGCACTTGCGCGCGCACACACATCCTCACAGGAGCAGCCCCGCCATGTTTTTCACAAAGACCGCTTCAGTCAAAACTCCTCTCGCGCCGGCCGGGGGGGGGTTGAGTTTAGGCCTGCTGGCACAAATAAATTAGATTACACCAGTAGATTACAGGGCAATGCAAACCGAGGTGGTGATTGTTAGCAGACCTATTGGCACTCCGTGGCCTTCTCTCTCCAATCAGGTTGGCCTATTGGCACTCCGTGGCCTTCTCTCTCCAACCAGGTTGGCCTATTGGCACTCCGTGGCCTTCTCTCTCCAACCAGGTTGGCCTATTGGCACTCCGTGGCCTTCTCTCTCCAACCAGGTTGGCCTATTGGCACTCCGTGGCCTTCTCTCTCCAACCAGGTAGGCCTATTGGCACTCCGTGGCCTTCTCTCTCCAACCAGGTTGGCCTATTGGCACTCCGTGGCCTTCTCTCTCCAACCAGGTTGGCCTATTGGCACTCCGTGGCCTTCTCTCTCCAACCAGGTTGGCCTATTGTCACTCCGTGGCCTTCTCTCTCCAACCAGGTTGGCCTATTGGCACTCCGTGGCCTTCTCTCTCCAACCAGGTTGGCCTATTGGCACTCCGTGGCCTTCTCTCTCCAACCAGGTTGGCGCCCCATAATTGCAGCCCTCCGTTTAGGTATCCGTTTACATTATGTAAGTGTTGATTTTTCATACCACGGCTCGGAATGGAAGGCCTCAGCTTTGGTTTGGCACTCCACAAGCAGTGGTCACAGGCAACACAGGCGCACACGCACACAAACAAACACACAAAACACTTTGCAAACAGACTTCCTTTTTTTTAGTTGCTTCCCCTTCTGCGATAGAATGGTGTGTCATAGACATTTGGATGTGGTGGAACAAGAGCATTGTACAAGGAGACACCACTTCTTTAAGAGGGTACTTGGTTCAGTCTGGCTGAGGGACTGGATGCTGATTTTATGAGCTCTGCTTGGTTCACCTGCAAGGGGATCTATTAATCCTTTGGCAGCAGGCTCTTCTTGTGTCCTGTATCATAATGTTCAGTCCCAGCATGAAATACACTGCAAATTAACTAGCAACTGCCTCGCTCTCATCGACGCACAACACACTCTTGCCCTGCCGCACTCAATCATAGAAACTTGGTTTCTGAGAGTTATGATGAAAAGGCTCTTCAAACAACACCATGAATTGTTTCAACGGATTTCACAGGGACACGCAGCCAAGGACAGGTTCAGTAAAGATGGTCGCTTCAACACTGCTTTCAAAACAACGTAGCTCATCTCTCACGTCAGCTCTCTTTGGGTTGAACCACTTAAATCGACTCGGCTCTTCCACGTCAACGCATATTCATTTTGTCTCCTCTTTTGAGGGCAACTGTCGTAACAGCGGAATTGGAAATCGATCGAGTTGCGACAGGCGCTAATAGCGCTATGTCAAAATTGGGCGAGTGCTAATTGTTGGAGTTAGAAACTGTAAAACATAAAGGACAGGAGAGCTCTCAGAGTGCTTACTGCCTACAAACAGATAAAGACTGCTCAACCACAGACACTCACACACACACACACTCACACACACACACACACACACACACACACACACACACACACACACACACACACACACACACACACACACACACACACACAATTACAAAGCACTTAAAATCCATTTTACACCTCACTACTCCAACCTCTCTTATTGACTTTTCATTTCAACCAAAGCTACAAACGCAATACAACCAAATAGTGAGCTATAAGGTAGCTGAATGTACTGTAGGATAAGCAAACGCCAAGCCATGCATATTTACTGTGTTTCATGCATGCACACATCAATCAGTCCTAGAAAATTCTCAAACCAAGAAAATAGAATACAATTATATAAAGCATATAAAACAAGCAATTAACCCAAAATGTGATATATTTCACATAGAAAAATAGGTCTACATTTGAAATAAGCAGCAGGCCAGCACACAGCATTATAACCTTATTATTATCAAATGTTTCTGTGGTAACCTTTTATGCTGTTAAAGGCCCAGTGTAGTCAAAAATGTTAATGTTCCTGTGTTTTATGTATTCTTCAACACTAAGAGGCAAAGGGGAGAGAATAGCCTGTCTTTTTGTGGCATCACTGGTCTCCTGAACCCCCCCCTCCCCTCACCCCTCACTGTAGAGTTGTAGAGTAGGCTAGGAAGGCCCCTAGTGGCTAAACTCGCTCAGTGAGCACAGGTGTTGTGCGCAATTGTACTGGAAAAACTGTAACGGAAAAAAATGTCACTTTCACCTGATTTTGTGACAGGCGTTTTCGCATTTATTTGTGTCTCCTTTTGAATGCCTGTAAACCAAGGGATATAGTTCGCCCTGCTGACTATTCAGTTAGGACCTCGGGGAAACAAAAATGTGTTCCAAATATAGGCAACAACATAGATATGGCGCGCGTCTCTTGTGCGAACGCGAGGAATGCGGCTTTAAATCGTGACAGTAGACTCCACACAACTTCGAAAAACGTCGTTTTCCAATTAAACTGTAATATCACTATCGAAACCTAATAGTACGCCTACTAAAACAGCACCATCATCATTACATCGATGTTATTTCTTCTGAGGAGCAAATACAATGACTATGAATGTTTTATGAACGCAATCATCTATCGATAAAGGTTATTAATGTACTATATTTATTTTATTATTGTAGCATATCATAGGCCGCAGTCTACTGCTGTAGAATTCACATTAGCCTATCATACAGTAAACGAATACCCAGATCCCCCAAATCGCCTAGTATACTATAATAGTCGTAAACATAATTCAAATAACTACTTGTATCTTGTTGTAAATGTGCACGTATGCTAAATTTAATTAAATGAGATTCGTGCGTCCCTCACAAAATAGGCAGTTCTATTCAGAGTCAATTCGATCTAAATAAACTACAGTATAATTGTATTCTCTATACAAAACACAAACAACATAAACGAGTCCATAAATACAACTAAAAAAATGCACTGTAGCCTAAGCACAGACAGTTTGGTGCTCCATTATATTTGACAATAAAGAAATACAACAAATCAATCGCATCTCAACACGCACTATTTTAAAGGCTTTTGGACACGACTTCAGTCCGGCCACACTGTGCGTGAAAAGTCAAACATCCACAAATTCACCCATTTGAATGGTCCTTTCCATAGAAGCTTACCTTAACATCATATTTGCATGTAGTCTTTGAACTCGGTCTCTCCAATTGTAGGCTATTAGAATAGTCGCGAGTTACATCCAGAATGACAGCAGCATACGAGAAATAATCCGTCTACAGATACGTTTCTTTTCCAGTCTGCCCACTCTAATTTCGCCTCTTCCTAGAGTTTTCTTTTCTCGAATGAATGTTCCTCAGTGCAAGATGCAAACCACCACAGCGAGCGGAGGGACCAGAATGTCCAGCAATGAAAACATGTGGTATATTTCCCGTCGTTGTGTGCGTTAGGTCTTCATTATTCTATGTGTCGAGACTGTGTCTGTTCTGTGTGCGGTGCGGCAGGGACGCGTTCTCTCTTGCCGACACTCACACAGACTGCCCGACTCAGGCACAGAAACCGAGAGGGGATAGAAGGTGACGTCACTCACCAGGATCAACTAACTCCCAGAGCTCAACTTTCTCCCCTTCAGTCCACCAAAGGAATGTTGGAGTTTGGACATCATCATAGGTTTTTCAGGGAAATATTTGTCATAAGTGGTAAAAGATTATGGTGAATGAATGGATTTTCAGATGGTGAAAGTGAAGAATAAAGTATGTTTGTGTCTGAGAGAGAGTGAGAGAGAGTGAGAGAGTGAGAGAGAGTGAGAGAGAGAGAGAGAGAGAGAGAGAGTGAGAGTGAGAGAGAGAGAGAGAGAGAAAGAGAGTGTGTGAGAGAGAGAGAGAGAGAGAGTGAGAGAGAGAGAGAGAGAGAGAGAGAGAGAGAGAGAGAGACAGAGAGAGAGAGAGAGATGCATTTGAAACATTTCCAAGAGGAATATTTACAAAATATTACTTCTGACAATGTTTTTGCCCTTGAAGCATCAATAAAGTAATCCCTATATGATTGTTTTAAGAACTAGTCACAGATTTACTGCTTTTCCTAATACTGTTATTTATTCATGTACCTTTTTAAAGCCAATATTATCGACTGAAACAAAATTATCAATATCATATCTTTGTGCATTGTATTCTAGAGTAGACAGAGCCATTACAAAGTAAAGTGATTTAGAGGCTGAAAAACAATGTCCCAGAGCGACAGATGAATGAGGGTGTTTGGAGAAAACTTGTTTTTGTGGCAGGGACCCAAAGCTTCCGATGAACAACTTAGCCTGCAGGCACACACAGTTTCCCAGCCAGCTCTCCCTGTCTCTCCCTCTCACTCTCTCACTCTCTCACTCTCTCACTCTCTCACTCTCTCACTCTGTCTCTCTCTCTCTGTCTCTGTCTCTCTCTCTCTCTCTCTCTCTCTGTCTCTCTCTCTCTCTCTCTCTCTCTCTCTCTCTCTCTCTCTCATTGAGTAATATTGACTGATCCACACAAATAACATTGAGTTACACTTTCAAGGCAAAATTGGAGCTAGGAGCGTGTTGCTGAAAATATATTTTACAAGGGAAATAAAAGTAGCGGTTTAATAGCAATGTACAATGAGGGAGCACTTGAGAAATATGTAATTTCAAATAACTTTTGATTCAGTAATTAGCCTGTTCTGGCAATGCGAAAATTACAGGTTTGGTCAAACAGTGAAGTTCAGTTGTGACTACAAAAGCAACGTTGTGCAATTGTTTGAATGTCATTCCAATGATTGATGAGAAAAACACAAGAGCAAAAGCCATGATTAAATGATTCGTCCTTGACGTGTTTTTGAGGTTTTAGGTCTACAGAGTACAGTATACATTGTATGTATTATTTGAGATACCAAACATGAACATTTCTTTGAAAATGTGTTGGCGTTGCTTGCAAAGTACTACAAACACTGCATGACTTTAGTTTAAACATACTATAGTGACTAACCTATAGACTAACTCAAGTAGACATTATCAGATGCATTACAGATGTAGGATCTTCATTTGATCACCCTTTTTGCAGGATAACTTTCCTGCAATGCAGTGCATTTGAGGTTTAAAAAGGCTTCTGAAGTTTGTAATTTCCACTTTGAAATTTCAGAGTTGATTTTTCCTTACGATTTATGTAATCAACCGCTACAAAAATGTCCACGAATAATAATCCACACAATAATTTAAATGTCCTGTTGTCGCATGTCCTGCTGTAGCAAACTGTCTCAAATGAAGACCTTACAATGCAATGTACAATGCAAGCTATAACACCAGTACAAGATACGGACGCAGTACGTCTACAGCTACCGTTTTCAAGTCCCTTCTCTCTTTGAATATAATTGGATGAGACTAGTTAGTGGATTTACAATCCCGTTCTGGGTCTAACATTGTGCTTTTTCTGCTCTTGGCATCGTCGAGGGGTGTAATACGACAGGCGATTGTTGATAAATGAGGGCAAGGGTGGGATTTATCAAGATAACTCATTACCTATAATGGGTGAACTTTGTCATGTAGGACTAGACGGCGAGAGTCCATAAACCAACTGTCTTTCAATAAGATGGATTCGAAACCAAGGCGATCCAGATGCTTGGCTGTGACACAGTATTTCTCTCCTTTCGAACGAGAGAAGTCAAGTTTGTTCCCTATTACGTCCGGCGATGTAGTGAGCGTTGAAGTCCCTAGGGTGACACCACATCTGGAGCAGATGGTGAATATTATAAGCTGAACAATGTTAAAAGGACTTTAACTCAATAGTGTGCCCATATGGATTATTCTGACCCTATATACAGTTGAAGTCGGAAGTTTACATACACTTTGGTTGGAGTCATTAAAACTCGTTTTTCAACCACTCCTCATATTTCTTGTTAACAAACTATAGTTTTGGCAAGTCGGTTAGGACATCAACTTTGTGCATGACACAAGTAATTTTTCCAACAATTGTTAACAGACAGATTATTTCACTGTATCACAATTTCAGTGGGTCAGAAGTTTACATACACTAAGTTGACTGTGCCTTTAAACAGCTTGGAAAATTCCAGAAAATTGTGTCATGGCTTTAGAAGCTTCTGATAAGCTAATTGACATCATTTGAGTCAATTGGAGGTGTACCTGTAAATGTATTTGTAGGCCTACCTTCAAACTCAGTGCCTCTTTGCTTGACATCATAGGAAAATCAAAAGAAATCAGCCAAATCCTCCACAAGTCTGGGTCACCCTTGGGAGCAATTTCCAAATGCCTGAAGGTACAACATTCATCTGTACAAACAATAGTACGCAAATATAAACACAATGGGACACAACAGCCATCACAGCTATCAAACCGCTCAAGAAGACGTTCCGTCTCCTAGATAAGAACATACTTTGGTGCAAAAAGTGCAAATAGATCCCAGAACAGCAGCAAAGGACCTTGTGAAGATGCTGGAGGAAACAGTTACAAAAGCATCTTTATCCACAGTAAAATGAGTCCTATATCGACATAACCTGAAAGGCTGCTCAGCAAGGAAGAAGCCACTGCTCCAAAACCGCCATAAAAAAGTCAGACTACGGTTTGTAACTGCACATGGGGACAAAGCTTGTACTTTTTGGAGAAATGTCCTCTGGTCTGATGAAACAAAAATAGAACTGTTTGGCCATAATGACCATCGTTATGTTTGTAGGAAAAAAGGGGATGCTTGCAAGACGAAGAACACCATCCCAACCGTGAAGCACGGGGGTGGCAGCATCATATTGTGGGGGTGCTTTGCTGCAGGGTGCACTTCACAAAATAGATGGCATCATGAGGAAAGAAAATGATGTTGATATATTGATGCAACATCTCAAGACCTCAATCAGGAAGTTCAAAATTGGTCGCAAATGGGTCTTCCAAATGGACAATGACCCCAAGCATACTTCCAAAGTTGTGGAAAAATGGCTTAAGGACAACAAAGTCAAGGTATTGGAGTGGCCATCACAAAGCCCTGACCTCAAGCCTATAGAAAATGTGTGGGCAGAACTGAAAAAGAGTGTGCGGGCAAGGTGGCCTACAAACCTGTCTCAGTTACACCAGCTCTGTCAGGAAGAATGGGACAAAATTCACCCAACTTATTGTGGGAAGCTTGTGGAAGGCTACCCGAAAAGTTTGACCCAAGTTAAACAATTTGTGATGAAAGAAATAAAAGCTGAAATAAATCATTCTCTATTCTCTTATTCTGACATTTCACATTCTTAAAATAAAGTGGGGATCCTAACTGACCTAAAACAGGGACTTTTTACTTGGATTAAACGTCAGGAATTGTGAAAAACTGAATGTATTTGGATAAAGTGTAATCTTCTGACTTCAACTGTACATCCTATGTACTCATATTTTTTTTTTTTTTTTGTAGTAATTTAGCTGACATCCAGAGCAACTTACAGTAGAGAGGGCACACATTTGTTAGTATTTAACTAGGCAAGTCAGTTAAGAATACATTCTTATTCACAATGACGGCCTAGGAACAGTGGGTTCAGTGCCTTGTTCAGGGGCAGAAGACAGATTTTTACCTTGTCAGCTCGGTGATTCAACCTAGCAACCTTTCAGTTACTGGCCCAACGCTCTAAACATTAAACACATGCCGTATATTTGCACTTGTCCCCTGTGGGAATCGAACCCACAATGCTGGCAATGCTAGTGCCACGCTCTACCAACTGAGCCACACGGTTCATCAACGTGTACCTACATTACAATATATAAAGTGGGAAACCCTTCCACCCATTATGGCTTCACCACCATATGCTGTATGTTAACAACAACAAAAGTAAATAAAGAGAGCTGCACACTCTATATACATGAACTCCCAGTAACTTATTGGGTAGAACACCAACATTTCAGCATCACTGTGCCTTCTTCAGGGTAATGTCTATGAACGCTTTGAACCAGGTTATCTAGACAAACAGTGCAACAACGACAACGAGATCAGTGTCGAACTTTCCACCCCCACCGTGGTGGTTCAGTAGATCTCTGGAGACCTTGACTAATCACAAAAACACTGACGAGCTTTTGAATATCCTCGTTTGTGGGCGGTCCCTTTTGGTATCCTTTATTGGAAACATCACCAAGTCCCATAATGCAAATTGGTGCCTTTGATTACCTGCAATTATTTTGAACATAAGGCTGATCTGAACTGGTAGCCATGTTTGTTCGTTTTTTTGCACAGCAAATATATTATAGTTTTGTTGACTTTATCAACCCAAATGACGGTATTTATATTGGCAACGCTTTACAATAAGGTATCCTTTCACGAGGTTGCAACGGTTTACACGTAATATATTGACAGTTAATTATCATGAATGAACAGCTGTAACTCATTGGTTGAAAGGGTGTTACTGTCGTTTTGGAGCTTGCTAAATAATGAGTATAGAGACAGTGGGGATAGAATGTCCTGAATAACAGACACTTTATCAAAAACTACAAGTCAATCTGGGGCTTGTGTGGGCACCAGCCTCCTACCTCAGTGGTCTCTCTCTGAGCCATGAGCCAGACTATATGACAGCTGTTATGCCGCAAATCAATGTATTGACTTGGACAAGACTTCTCCTATACTGGGGTAGTGTTTATCTCAGCAAGGATATAAACCACCTCTCAAAGCTCCAACTTGTTGTTGTGTGAGTTCACAATGTCCAGCGGAGGAAAAGAAGTCGGATACCAAATCGATTTCCTTGTTACACAAGTTAGATAGATAGTTAAAGGAGCTACTGATCGATAAAGTCATAGATTTCCCACAAAGGCCCACCAGCACATACTGCGTTCAGTTGTGTCAAGATCGAGCATTTTATCCGACTTTGGATCAATGAATCATGTACAGTATGAATGAATTGTCCATTATTTCGTGATGAGTATTTTTGGTCCAATTTATGAGTATAATTACCAATTAATAACAAGAAATGATTGAGTTCAAATGGATTGACCCCTTCTAACATGTGTATTACGGGCAAATCAATACCTATACACATTAGGACTCCACAGGGAGTTCTAACAGATGTCATATAGCGAGACCATGCAGGAATATCCCATATGTAATCCTTATACATCCTTATACAGAACCCTGCCAAGGCCAAGGTCAAGGTGTGTGTATCCTTGCCAAGGTGCTGTGCCTTTATAGATGACCCTACGTCACGTCGTTACTCTCTGTTTGCGCATCTCAGGACAACACTATTTATAACCCAGGGGCAGAGCGACAGGACTTGTATCCCCACCAAAAACAACTTCCATTCAATTCCTTAGAGACGATCCACCCTCACCGCAATGTGCCGTTAAAACCCACCCCTTTTCCAATCAAGTAAACCAGTCATCGTAAAATTAATTCCCTGCCATCAGGCTATTGCCTCTCACTCTTTGGATAACGATCTCCTAAGCGGATAAATGTAATCCGACGTGTCGAGACGACAGACGGAATTGACTTGTAAAATGGCCACTGGCCAAGCACAACAATTCCTGCTAAATGCCGAAGGTGACCACCAACCACCAAGGTGATATTACAGACAACACCCCAAAGGCATGACAATGTAGGCCAAACACCCAACAAAACCCCCAGCGTGAATCTCAGCCAAGAAACCCAGTGTGTCTCTCTTCTCAGAATGCGTTGGCGGACGGTGAAACCTATTGTCTTACTTAATGGTCAATTAACAGTTTGTCGAGATTTGAACACTTAATGATTGCTGAGTTCATGATACGAAAAAAGACACAGAAGAGGGCTATGAGACTTTGTTTGGAGCCGTTGCTAAGTTCGCCCTCGAACCTTGAAAGAGAAGGATTGCAATGATTACGTTTCATTTGGGTTGAGTGCTGTTGATATATTGTTGATATACCGACTTGAATCCAAGCAGCCCTATTGTTAAATCTTACACAATCTGTAATATTGCTTTAAAATGAATTTATAGCAATGCCCCCAACTGTACTGTAACACAATATGAAACTGTACTGAATTTGAACCAGATAGAGAGGCTATATATTTATTCATCTGCCCTAGTTCTACTGTATATGAACTTGGTTGTGTTCACTTCTACTAACCCATTCTACCTTGACATGTGAGTAACAACTCATCTTCTACCGGCAATGCATTTGTAGTGACCTATTTTTGCCCGAGGCATGGTCATAGTCAGTAACCTGGTCCTTACAGTGAAGTATGCACAGTCATCATTATTAGACAATGCCTTATTACAAAAGATCCATCACACTTCGCGATCGCGACAGGCACTGAAAGAGCTCGGAGCTCTGTTCGGGTTTAACGTGGATTCAGGATGTCTTGTGATGGGCTTGAAAGGCAATCAGATTACATTAGAGCTGAATTGGGTTAACGTGGAAGCATGGCGTGCAGTGGCAGTGGCCGTGCAGTGTGGTTGTTCTGACAGTTCCTGTCTGCTGAAGAATATTGTCTTCTGTTTGACAGCAGAGGGAGAGACCATGGAGAGAGAGAGAACCAAGTCCCAAGAAACGATTCAGCGGAGTGGGGATACGGTGCAGATCTGCATTGGTTGATGTGGTGGTATGGATTGGTGTGTGTGTGTGTGTGAGGATTTCTCCTCCACTCTACTCGCTCTCTGCCTCGCTTCCCCACCTATCCTCTACTCTACGCTCTCTCTGCCTCTCTTCCTCACCTATCCTCTACTCTCTCTGCCTCTTCCTCACCTATCCTCCACTCTCTCTCTCTCTCTCTCTCTCTCTCTCTCTGCCTCTCTTCCTCACCTATCCACTCCACTCTCTCTCTGCCTCTCTTCCTCACCTATCCACTCCACTCTCTCTCTGCCTCTCTTCCTCACCTATCCACCCACCACTCTCTCTCTGCCTCTCTTCCTCACCTATCCACTCCACCCTTTCTATGCATCTCGTCCTCACCTATCCACTCCACTCTCTCTCTGCCTCTCTTCCTCACCTATCCACTCCACTCTCTCTCTGCCTCTCTTCCTCACCTATCCACTCTACTCTCTCTCTTCCTCACCTATCCACTCTACTCTCTCTCTGCCTCTCTTCCTCACATATCCTCCACTCTCTCTCTCTCTCTCTGCCTCACTTCCTCACCTATCCTCCACTCTACTCTCTCTGCCTCTCTTCCTCACCTATCCTCTACTCTCTCTCTGCCTCTCTTCCTCACATATCCTCCACTCTCTCTCTCTCTGCCTCTCTTCCTCACCTATCCTCCACTCTACTCTCTCTGCCTCTCTTCCTCACCTATCCTCTACTCTCTCTCTGCCTCTCTTCCTCACCTATCCTCCACTCTACTCTCTCTCTGCCTCTCTTCCTCAGATATCCTCCACTCTCTCTCTGCCTCTCTTCCTCACCTATCCTCCACTCTACTCTCTCTCTCTGCCTCTCTTCCTCAGATATCCTCCACTCTCTCTCTGCCTCTCTTCCTCAGATATCCTCCACTCTCTCTCTGCCTCTCTTCCTCACCTATCCTCCACTCTACTCTCTCTCTCTCCTCCTCTCTCTGCCTCGCTCCCTCACATATCCTCCACTCCACCCTCTCTATCTCTCCACCTTCCTCTGCCTCTCTTCCTCACCTATCATCCACTCTACTCTCTCTACCCATTCCCCTCCCCTCCCAAAAGCTGATTCTGTCATGATATGACCCTCCCATGCTCTCTCTCTCTCTTTTCTGTGTGTACATAGCCAGGCTCACCACTCACCGTGCAGCAACAGGCATTAACCAGAACTCTCCGGGCGTGGCCGATTGATCACGGCTATTGTGTCTGCCCGGGTCCTCCATTTTACAGTTCAGTGTCCATGAAAAGGCGCTTTTGACCAGCCCGATCCATCACCCCCCCGCACCCAACAGCACAAAGTGGAGAGCCTACCGGCCAATTCCCCTATGACATTTTCACAAGCGCCCCTTTATCAATTTCACACCTCCGATGCCCCTCTATGGAGGGAGGTGGGGGGGAGGGATCGAGGGAGGATTGATGGGAGAGTGTTTGAGTGAGTAAACATGAAGTTTGATGTTTGGGGAGTGATGTGAGTTCTGCACAAACAAACAGGGTGTCATGTCCATTGAAGTAAGGGATGGTGCAAGGTCATTGATGCTATACATACATGGATTTATATTACTATTGGTACGTAATGAATAGTTCATGGTCATTCAGTGTTCTCATTTTGATGAGATTATAAAATTATCTACAAGTGTGGTCAAATATTAATGTTGTTTTCTAACTAGGAATATGGTTGAACTTTGTACAGACGTAGGATCTTAATTTGAGCCAGTTTGCTACAGCAGGAAAACAGGAAATTTGAACATTATTTCAAATAATAATAATGGAAACTTTTAGTAGGGGTTGATACATTTTTCAAGTCTGACATTTTAAGGTGGAAATTACTAACTTTAGAAGCCTTTTTAAACCTTAAATACACTATAAGTGTATTTCAGAAACAAAAAAGTGATCAAATTAAGATCCTACATCTGTGATCCTACATCCGTATACACCGAATGTACAAAACATTAAGAACACCCCCCCCCCAGGTTTAAAAATCCTTCTTTAACCTGTCTCCTCCAATTCATCTACACTGATTGAAGTGAATTTAACAAGTGACATCAATAAGGGATCATAGTTTTCACCTGGATTCACCTGGTCAGTCTGTCATGGAGAGAGTGGTTATTGTTAGTGTTTTGTACACAGCAAAGAGGTTCCAATTTCCTGTAACATATATGTATCAACCCCTATAAAAAAATTGTAAAGCGCCATATATGTCCCATGTATTATGATTATTATTAATTAATTGTGATAATGTACAAACCTCTTACTGTTTGCTGCCCCCTATAGTTTACATCTTCCTTTTGCTCTCCCTCACTTTCCATCTCTTTCTCTTCCATACTGTAATAAATAACACACATGCTAATTATTCATCCACTGACATCATCTAAGTTGTAATGGAAAATGTCCTTGCTTCCTCCTTTCACCATCTTGACACAATTAGGCCTTCAGATAGGCAGCCAACAGATCCATTTGAGAGGCACTTGATTGGTTGGTGAAGGTACTGTAGGAGGTCTTGTAGAAGCCCAGGGGAGGCTAAGTAAGTTTATTTGTGTTTGACGAGGCTGAATGCTACCTACGTCAGGCGGCACTTCAAGAAAGCGGAGTCGGAGAGGAGGAACGTGAGGGGAGGCAGGTGGAGAGAGGAGGAACGGGTGGAGAGAGAGGAGAGAGAGAGAGGAGAAACGCGAGGGGAGGCAGGTGGAGAGAGGAGGAACGGGTGGAGAGAGAGGGGAGAGAGAGAGGAGAAACGCGAGGGGAGGCAGGTGGAGAGAGGAGGAACGGGTGGAGAGAGAGGGGAGAGAGAGAGGAGAAACGGAAAGGGAGGCAGGTGGAGAGAGAAATAGGAAGAATGCAAGGGGAGGCAAGCAGAGATACTGTAGAGAGACAGAGGAGGAATGGGAAGGGAGGCAAGAGGAGAGAGACAGAGATGGGAGGCAAGCAGGAGAGAGAGAGGAGGAACATGAGGGGAGGAAATTAGAGATAGAGAAGAGGAAGGTGAGGGGAAGCCAGTGGTGAGGGAGAGGAAGAGTGCAAAGGAGGCGAGCCGAGAGAGAGAAAGGCAAGGTGACTCGTTCACGGGCCGAAGGGTTTATGGGATTGCTCCCAGCTGCCTCTCGGTTTAGTGTATCCCTGGCGCCTATAATATCTTAATTGTTTCAAATTAAACGCTCGTAAAATCGCAAAGGAAATTTAGTTTTCTCACTGGCTAATTCAGTGCAAACCCAACTTTCATCTGGGTACTCTGAATGTGGAGACTTTTAAAAGAGGAAAATGGCTCCCATCCCAGATGAGTTGGGACTTAGTGTGTTAGAACTTGTTTTATAGGTTGTCAATTTCCACCTTGTGCATGTGCTTCATGTGACTGCGTGGATGCTACATGAGCGTCTGTGTGTGTTTATGTGCTTGTGTGAGCGTGTGTGTGTGTATATGCATATGAATGTTTGTGTCATTGTGTGCGTTCATCCGGGCGTGCGCGTGTGTGTGTGGTGCTTATCATAATAACTGTCTAAATAACACTGGGGGGTTAACCCATCTAGACCCCCCTCCACCCGCCATGGCTTTCCTAAGACTCAGCTCATTCCAAGGAAGGAGCACACATTCAAATCACTCAACCAGCAAATGTGCCCTGAAAGGCTTCCTGTCACACACACACACACACACACACACACACACACACACACACACACACACACACACACACACACACACACACACACACACACACACACACACACACACACACACACACACACACACACACACACACACACACACACTCCATGTGTTTGCATGGATTCTCTGTGTTGAGCATTCACACTGCATGCCATATATTCTGTACAGCAGCTCATATACAGATAGACGCCATGATACGTGAGACATTTATCAACCCAATCACCCCTCACAATGCACATCAGAAATTCCCATTAGCCCTAGTTAACCTGGCATATTTCCTCTTTCTCTTCGATAACTATGGGTCCCAAAGAAGCCCACGCAGGGGCAATTACAGCTCATTAGACTGGGGGAGTGGGGTATTGTGGCGGGGATGGCACGTTGATTATCCCAAGCAAAAACACCAGCTGAGATGGCTGACACCTCCTCACTGGAGCCGAGTGTTGGGGATTGGTGATGTGGATATGACTGGAATGGAGGTAAAGTGGGAACACTTTTCTTGATAGGTGTTCTAAATGTTTGTGACACTTGATGTGAGCTTGGGTATGTCCTTTAAATGTTTTTAATCCTTTTTGTATTCTCTTTGCATGGCTACTCCGGTCAACTACTGAGCAATGATCTGATGTCACAAGACCTTTATAACAATATCATAGAACGTCATAACAACTGACAATAGGCAGGCACGTTCACCCAATTATAGCCTTACTAATACAACCATCAATGCAAAGTTTTAAATGGTAAACCTTTCTTTCACGTTACCGAGCCAACACACTAGTTCACTGTGCGTCTCACTTTCTCCCAATGAGGGCATTAAGCAAACATATTCCATGAACGTTTGGACTTCGGTCCCAAAGCTGTCTGCTTCAGCGTAACGTGGAGTGGAGGGTACACAAGGCTTATGTCAATACACGCCCCCCCATTGCACAACATATCATATCTATCACACGTAATCTTCGCTTCAACTGTACCAACACCAGAGCCAAGTTTCACATGCTGAAAATCAATGCTGTAATTGTAACGCAACACAACATCATTTCTGATCCAGACTTTACATTGCACGCACAGACAATAATCTCTCTGACAGACAATGTTGCTGTTACATAAGGCTCGACAGGGTGGGTTTGTATATGCACAACTAAGATGTCAATATTATCTTGGAGAGTATGACCAAAACATGCATATTATGTGACAACATTTCGTATGAAATATTCTGCGTCACTCCA
This sequence comes from Oncorhynchus nerka, assembly GCF_034236695.1. Lineage (NCBI taxonomy): Eukaryota > Metazoa > Chordata > Actinopteri > Salmoniformes > Salmonidae > Oncorhynchus > Oncorhynchus nerka. Next base: position 51,866,312 of record NC_088403.1, on the reverse strand, counting down.
TGTGTTTATTTTTTTATTTCTAATCCAGATAATACCCACATCGACGTCATGATTAACCGATAGGTCACTTTGGATTTGATCTGGACTGACTTGACGGATGAACATAGTAGAGGATGGGCAGTTCTCTATGTCAACTGGTTGAAACAACTTCTTTTCTAATGCTTTTCCTGGTTCTATATCTTCACCTTTTCCCCTCTCTTCTTAGCACTTCTATTCTTTTCATCTGCTGTTCTTCAACATCAATTAGTCTCAATGTTTTATATCTCTGTTCATCTACTTCTAAATGTACTTGTGCCTCCTTCTCCTCTCCTCTGCTTCACATCCATCTCTTTCCTCTCTTCCGCTTCTAATTTTCCCCGGGTCCCCTCATTTCCATCCCTCTTCTCTCCTCTCCACCCTTCCTCTCGGTGCAATTGTGCATGCACTCACTTTTTCCATTTCTCCTCCTCGCCCCTCTTGTCCTCTGTTTTCCTCCCATCATCTCCTCCTATTTTTGAGCCACTATACACTTTCCACTCCTCTTCTCTGCGTTTTCTACCTCGTCTCCATTCCCCTCCAACCCCTATCTTATCACTTTTTATTTTTCCTCTTCTCTATTCTCTCCACGCCACTTTTCATGTTGATCTATTCTTACCATCTCCAAACAACTTCCTTCCCATATCATCTTCTCTTCCTCTCTTTACTGCCTACCCTCCACTCTCCTCTATTTTCCTCCACTCTCTTTTCCACAGGTATCTTTTCTCCATTCCCTCTTCTCCTGCCCTCCCTTCTCTCCACTCTCTTGCCACCCTCCCATCCACTCCTCCACTCCTCCCCCATTCCCTCTCTTCTCCTCTCCTGTGTTTGTGCCCTTTCGCTCCATGCACATCTAATGGCTGTGGTGTAATCCACTGGCTAATCTGCTGACAGTCTGTGTGACAAGGCATTAGCTCTGTGTCACTGCCTACCACACTGCCTCCCAGGGTCTCTGTATGTGCATCACGGCCTCTTAGAGTTCTGCTTGACCTCTCTCTCTCTCTCTCTCTCCCGCATATACTCTCTCTCTCTCTCTCTCTCTCTCTCTCTCTCTCTCTCTCTCTCTCTCTCTCTCTCTCTCTCTCTCTCAATTTAAGGGCTTTATTGGCATGGGAAACAGATCTTAACATTGCCAAAGTAAGTGAAGTAGATCCCTCTCTCGTCTGCCCTGTATAAAGCAGACTGAATAACAGACTGATAAATCACTATCAACCAGACCTGGGGTCAAATACTTTATCTGGGGACTGAGGGGATGGGTCGGGATTATCTTTATATGCATTTATTTGAAAAAGAATAACGACAAAACGAAATGAAAAGTTTTGTCGCTAAGAAAAACCAAGGGAGTATAGCATAATGGCTGGACTAAATGACTGTCTGCCATTGTAGCTTGACCTATGTGCAATGCTGTTTGATTGGACATTTAATTTGATGGCATATGTCATTAACTTTATAAGGTAGTGGAAGGGAATGGTGTGTGTGTGTGTGTGTGTGTGTGTGTGTGTGTGTGTGTGTGTGTGTGTGGACCGACACTCAATCTCCTCCCTCATCTTAATCTCCAGCCAAAACCCCCCCGACAAGCGCTCAATCGCACCTAATACCAGTCCCTTCTCTCTTTCATCCACTCTGCTTCTATCTCTCCATCCCCTCTGCTTCTATCTCTCCTTTTCTTTAACAAGACCCAGACCCGGACCTCCATCTCTCCCTGTAATCCCGTTATCGTGCTTGACCCCAGTAGATCTGTGCGTGAGTGTGTGTGTGTCCACGGCATATCTGTCAGCTAGCCACACAGATTATCCAGAGACAGCAGTCGGACACAATGGACTCCCGTTCTGAAGTGGAGGAGATTGCCTGATCCCCTGTAGCTGATAAGTTCTGCCCCTGGTGCTGGGCTTTAGAATATGAGAAGGTCTGAAGCAAGAAGGGAAGGAGGAAGGGTCAGTCTCCTTGCTATAGCGATCACTAATCACTGGCTTATTCCCGTTTCAAAGGGAATAAGGGAGACGGATTAAAGGGGGGGGTGCGCTTGGTTGAAAATGAACCAGGCCAGCTGGAGCGATCAATTGATGAGTCAGACTTGTTGATTGGGTGACGTTTTTTTGTGTAACGGTCTGTGAATAAGTCCTTAATTATACTGATTGTGTGTTCCAATACGTGTTATAAGCGTCCACGACATGTCAATTGTCCTGTATAAGGCAGTAAAGCTGTACATTTATTCATGTTAAAACAACATACACTGGCGGAATATTAACGCATGGTTATAATCACTACGATTACTACAGGTACACTTATTAATCATGAACGCATCAGATGCATTGCATCTTGTTGGTAGCCATTACCATAAACGACACCATTCATTCATCAAAAGTCTGATAAATGCACTTGATTTGCTTTGGGTGAGAATGCATCTACTCCACTCACAACAGTTTGTCCTTTTCCATTAAATCATCCTGACCAGTTTGTTTGCCACCACAGAGATGCCATCCTGATGATACACATAACAAGAGGCAGACTCTGATGAAACACAGCTCGCTAAAGTACTGTCAGTGTCTAGATGTAGATGATTCATTTGTCTGCAGCCTTCCGAACCACGTTGCTGGTGCCAGCTGTCGCTTGACAGATACTGTAGGATTCTTCCCGCACTGTATTAAGATACAACTGTGATGTTTAAGAGGCTTGACAAACAGCACACTATAGGGCTCTGTTATATACAAGATGGTATTTGAGGATACCTTGGGGGTAAAGTGGAATCCCTTGGGATATTTCTGGGATCGGTCATGTTTCTGGGCACAAACTGAAGTGCTTTACTGCAATGTGTGAAGACTACTTTTCCCTAACTTGTCAGATGCTTTGATAGATACCACTTTTGATAAATTACAGCCTAACATAGTGAATTGTGTGACCTTGTGTTATCTTCTATTGCTACAATGCTAACTTACTCTGTATACGGTATAAGGCATTGATTAGCGTTACTTTATAGGCACAACACTCCATAAAACATCATAAAGTACATTCTCGCCAATGACAACGTATATCACATTGCTGTTAATGGAACATAGCAGATTTCAAAAGAGACCCACTGATCCGACTATGATAAGACTGGGTAGTAATTTCACAGGCTGAGTGTGTGGTGTATGCTTGTGTGACGGGTTCACGGCCCCTCTGACACACACACACCCACAAACTCTCTCCCTCTTTCTTACACTGACACACACATGCGCACACACCCACCGAACCACCCCCCTCCACACACACACACACACACACACACACACACACACACACACACACACACACACACACACACACACACACACACACACACACACACACACACACACACACACACACACACACACACACACACACACACACACACCACCCTGGGAATCAGGAGTAAGAGTTACTGCAGTTGTATTGATCTGTCTTAATTATAGGACTCAATATAAATATATTTGACTGCTTTCAGCTCGACCAGCAGCAGCCACTTTTATGGTAGAGTAAGTTGGCCAATCATTCCTAATGGCATGAGTTCAGCTGACTATCTCTAATAAAGACACAGGAGGCATACAATCTGTCTAGGACCCGTGGTGTTAACTGATATATTCATATGGAGACCAGAATTATACGGTTGTTTTTCCACTAAAGTACGTTTGATGTGCTCCTAAAATGAATGATACGTGGATGAGAAAGACTCATCCAAGTGAACAGTGTGGAATGTAGGTCATGATTGCGAGGTGCACTCTGAGATCCCACGTCGAGCTTCAAACTCCTGAGTAGATCATGGTAATTAAAACATAAATTGGAGCCATTGAAAGGCGTGCGGGAAAGACGGGCCCCTCAGCTAGGGTTATTGATTTCCCTGCATACTTCAAAACAATTGCTCTGATATGTGCACAGTAAAATATAGGAGCCTTTAGATAAAATCAATAGCAAACAAGCCGCCCGACCTCTCCAAACAATGGCCTGTGAATTACAATCAGCCAATTCTGCTGGGATTTGAGGGAGTAGGGAACAGATGAAGTCTGCGTCCCAATTGGCACTTCATTCTCTACATAGTGCACTACTTATCTGCAATACCGGTCAAATATTTTAGAACACCTACTCATTCAAGGGTTTTTCTTTATTTTGACTATTTTCTACATTCTAGACTAATAGTGAAGACATCAGAACTATGAAATAACACATACGGAATCATGTAGTAACCAAACAAGTGTTAAACAAATGAAAATATATTATATATTTGAGATTCTTCAAAGGAGCCACTCTTTGCCTTGATTACAGCTTTGCACACTCTCGGCATTCTCTCAACCAGCTTCACCTTCACATTCTCTCAACAAGCTTAATTTCCTCCTGTAGCAAACTGGCTCTAATTAAGACCCTACAAGTATAGATAAACAGCCAGAGAGAAAGTGCAAGAGAGACAGACAGATAGACAGATGTGTAGACAAATATAACAACGTTCACATTTGAACATTTGTGCAGAACTACATTGCAATACAACAATCCAACACAATAACATCATACACATTGTCGTATGTGCACATAGCCCCGTGTCTCTATCTATTGGGCCCAAATAGCATGACAAGCCAAAAAGGGAACAATAGCTATCCTCTGTCAGCCATGTGTTACAGCTAAGGGAGTGTTAGCTAAAACAGCCGCCGGCAGCAACCCATACTGCAACTCACACCTGAACCCCACTGCTCAGTTGGACTAAGTTGTGTCGGTAACTTAAAATGCTAAGTGGAGTGCGACGGAAGAGAACCAACAGAAGAAAGGATGGAATATCAAGTGATCTTTCTTGCAAAGGTGAATTTGGTAGCACTTGACAATTAGATACCCTCTATGAAGGCTGTTACCGTGGGTTTTATCACAAAGAGGGTTCACTGGGTAGTTAAAGACTAAATAAATGGAGAAATTAAAACGATTTGGTTACTAGCTGTTTAACATTGCTTAAACTGTTTATCTTTTAAAGTTATCTTGCCATTCAATCATCTTAGTCACACAATATTATTAGTAAGAGTCCCATCTCTACAGACATAGATGAGCTAATAATACCACAACACCCCAAAGTGCTTATGAAGATGTTATACCAAATGAATAAGCATGTAATGACGCATGGATATGCATGTAATAACTCATATGGCGTGTGATATTGCAGTCTCCGTTCTGATTGATGTGTCACATGTATCTAATGTAGCCTTTAATCCACGGGTAGAGTAATCCCTGATTTCCAGGGATGTCTCCCCTACCCCTTCCAGACTAATTCACATGCCCGATGCATCGTCCTTCAGTCCAGCCCTGCCAACCCTACATCTAGGGAAAGCGAGAGTTCAGCCAACACTGGCACTGAGGCGAAGCATGGAGGGAGAGAGAGAGAATGAGAGAGAGAGAAAATGGAGAGAGAGGTTGGAGCGAGAGCAGGAGGGAAAGAGAGGATAGAGAGAGAGAGGGGAAAGGAGAGAGAGGTGGATGGAGAGGGTTTCCCTTCTAGCCGTGCATCTTCAAAGCGCCTTTCATCAACTTGCCCCTGCCTGAGACGCATGTTTACACACACACAAACACAAACACTCATATCACACAAATATGCCCATAAGTGCACAGACTCTGCTATTCACTCAACTGACACACTTACACAAATTATCTCTTTCACACGCACGCACACACACACACACGCCTGACTAGTACGCCGCCTGGTCCAAAAATGAATGCGATGAATGGGTCTCCGACACGATTCGACATTTCCTCCATTTCATTAATCCAAAATAGAGGAGGGAAGGAGAAAAAGCAGGAGGCCAAATTATAAAAAAATGGTAAACAGGTGCAGAGGAACCTCACACACAGCTCTACGAAGCGCGGAGAAAGGCTATCGGGAGAGAACAGACAAAAGGAATTAAAACAGAAGCACTAACAGGAGCTGACGTGTCCAAGGCAGATGACTAATTATGCCTCAACTACCTCAGCCTGTTTCAACCACACCTCAGTACAGTTGGATAGTACCACACAGAGGAAGTCCACACGCTGCTTTCCCTATACAGTCTCCTGAGAGGTATGAGGTTGCATATGACATTTTTTTGCAATAAAACATTTCAGTTGATACATAGAAACTCTTTTAAAATACATTTTGAGTCACATGAATCTTAATGAAAGACTTGCCATTGCTCGTGTAATAATGACTTCTAAAACATAATATAAGCTATACTCTGAGTATACAAAACATTAAGAACACCTGCTCTTTCCATTACATGGTGAATCCAGGTGAAAGCTATGATCCCTTGTTGTGATGTCACTTGTTAAATCCACTTCAAATCAGTGTAGATGAAGGAGAGGAAACAGGATAAAGACGGATTTTTCAAGTCTGGAGACAGTTGAGACATGGATTGGGTAATGTGTTCCATTCAGAGGGTGAATGGGCAAGACAAAATATTTTAGTACCTTTTAATTGGGTATAGTAGTAGCTGCCAGGCTCACCAGTTTGTGTCAAGAACAGCAATGCTGCTGGGTTTTTCACGCTCAACAGTTTCCTGTATGTATCAAGAATGGTCCACCACCCAAAGGACATCCTGCCAACTTGACAGGAAGCATTGGAGTCAACATGGGCCAGCATCCCTGTGGAACGCTTTACACACCTTGTAGAGCCCTTGCCAAACAAATTGAGGCTATTCTGAGGGAAGAAGGGTGGGGTGCAACTCAATATTAGGAAGGTGTTCTTAATGTTTGTATATTACTGAACTGTGTCACTTGTCCATCTAGTTGAATTCAGTCTGAATATCCAAATAAAATGTTACATTATATCTTCGATTTAACTTTGAAAACAGCATGAAGTAAGATCAATAATAACAAGGCTATGGTCTGATATTCTTTATCTGATATTAAACAGTAAAATAGCAGCAGTTATTTTGCGGCTGCTAACTGGAGATTTACACCACAGCAAAGGTTCAAATGTTTACTGTTGCATATTTCACAGGGGTTCAATGGAAGTTCAGTGGGTTATTCACCACATTAAGGGGGTTACCTTCCGTTCAACATCAGCAGGAAACCAATAATACATGGATTGTCTGACTGACAAAATGTCATGGTAAACCAAATGACATGATATTGCGGTGTAGCAGAAGTCAAACGGAAACTGGCACACATTCAAAGGCCCAATATCTATAGCCACAGGTTCTCACAATTTGGATTTGGATGGATGTGAATTGACTTGGATGTCTATTTGGTTTGAAGGAGATCATTGATTCATGTTGAGAAGCTCCTAAATCACACACACACTCCGAGCGCACACACTTGTCACCATGTAAATCCGCGTTTTTAATGAACGGCCCGAAGGCCCATTCCAAGGCCGCGCCAGCCTCGGTGCATTCCCATAATGCACCGCTCAGCTGCTAAAAGGGACGATGGGACGAGGGAGACGGCCGTGGCGCCATTTATCACTGTCAGATGCAGCTGAGCGCAAGCTCTTATTGGCTGGGCAGAACTCAGCGACTGCTAAAGCGGTACGCCGTTCTCTCGCACAATTATAATTAAATAGTATGGAGAATACAGCAGTGGGCTTTCTCTCTCTGTTTTCTCTGATTCTTTCTCTCTCTAAGACTTCTATTCTGCCTGTGCCAGCACAAATGCAGTCCACAGACAATTCAAGTTAATAAAAAAAGGCAGCTACTGTAAAATGGTACGATATGCCTCCATTGTAGACAAACAGCTGGGATATGATGGTGGTTGAAAATGTGTTAATACTCAGCTACTGTAAAATGGTACGATATGCCTCCATTGTAGACAAACAGCTGGGATATGATGGTGGTTGAAAATGTGTTAATACTCAGCTACTGTAAAATGGTACGATATGCCTCCATTGTAGACAAACAGCTGGGATATGATGGTGGTTGAAAATGTGTTATTACTCAGCTACTGTAAAATGGTACGATATGCCTCCATTGTAGACAAACAGCTGGGATATGATGGTGGTTGAAAATGTGTTATTACTCAGCTACTGTAAAATGGTACGATATGCCTCCATTGTAGACAAACAGCTGGGATATGATGGTGGTTGAAAATGTGTTATTACTCAGCTACTGTAAAATGGTACGATATGCCTCCATTGTAGACAAACAGCTGGGATATGATGGTGGTTGAAAATGTGTTAATACTCAGCTACTGTAAAATGGTACGATATGCCTCCATTGTAGACAAACAGCTGGGATATGATGGTGGTTGAAAATGTGTTATTACTCAGCTACTGTAAAATGGTACGATATGCCTCCATTGTAGACAAACAGCTGGGATATGATGGTGGTTGAAAATGTGTTATTACTCAGCTACTGTAAAATGGTACGATATGCCTCCATTGTAGAAAAACAGCTGGGATATGATGGTGGTTGAAAATGTGTTATTACTCAGCTACTGTAAAATGGTATGATATGCCTCCATTGTAGACAAACAGCTGGGATATGATGGTGGTTGAAAATGTGTTATTACTCAGCTACTGTAAAATGGTACGATTATGCCTCCATTGTAGACAAACAGCTGGGATATGATGGTGGTTGAAAATGTGTTATTACTCAGCTACTGTAAAATGGTACGATATGCCTCCATTGTAGACAAACAGCTGGGATATGATGGTGGTTGAAAATGTGTTATTACTCAGCTACTGTAAAATGGTACGATATGCCTCCATTGTAGACAAACAGCTGGGATATGATGGTGGTTGAAAATGTGTTATTACTCAGCTACTGTAAAATGGTACGATTATGCCTCCATTGTAGACAAACAGCTGGGATATGATGGTGGTTGAACATGTGTTATTACTCAGCTACTGTAAAATGGCACTATATGCCTCCATTGTAGAAAAACAGCTGGGATATGATGGGGCTTGAAAATGTGTTATTACTCAGAGCTATTCTCTCCAAATGATTTGATGTAACACTGGTCATGACCAACATGTTACAGTGGGACCTAGCTACACTGGAGCAGAGATTGTTGTGTCAGTATGTCAAACACACAGCCCCCCCCGCCTCACGCACACATACAGATAGACACACACAGACAGCCCCCTTGCCACACACACAGACACAAAAAAATGGCGCCAACAGAGAGGGCTGCCGTGCTTCTAGCGCTTAGGAAACTTTGCAATATTTTGTTTTTTTTATGAGTAATTTCTTATATCATTAGCCCAGAATATATATTTTTGTTATTACATACAGATGGGAAGAACTTTTGGATATGGCGGTAACTCACCAGCATTACCAGCATTACGACCAGGAATACAACTTTCCCGAATCGGATCCTTTATTCATACCCCCCAGGGTAATTGAACTGGTTCCAGAGGCCGATCCAAACACCGCCGGTGGAGGAGAGGTACTCGGAGTGGACAACTAGTCTGACTCAGGAGGCGGGCACACCACCCAACACTTCCGAGTATATTATATATGATATATTATCCAGTCTCAGTCTGAGTCCGTACAGCCAGTTGGGTTAATCAGACAGGACTAAATATCTCTCCAGGAAGAAGAAGGGCAGGGGTTTATGTTTCATGATTAACTACTCATGGTGTGATTGTGATAACAATCAAGTCAAGTACTTTTGTTCACCTGACCTAGAATACCTCACAATAGAATACCGACCATATTACCTCCCAAGAGAATTCTCTTCGGTTATAGTCACAGCCGTGTGTATTCCACCTCAAGCCGATACCATGACGGCCCTCAAAGAAACCTCACTGGACTTTATGCCAACTGGAAACCACATATCCTGAGGCCGCATTTATTGTAGCTGGGGATTTAAAAAAAGTACATTTGAGGAAAACGTTACCGAAGTTCCATCAACCCATTGACTGTAGTACTCGCGCTGCTAAAACACTCAACCACTGCTACTCCAACTTCCGGGATGCCTACAAGGCCCTAACCCGCCCTCCCTTCAACAAATCTGATCACGACTTCATTTTACACCGCCCTTCCTATAGGCAGAAACTCAGACAAGAAGTACCCGTGCTATTCAACGCTAGCCTGACCAATCGGAATCCACACTTCAAGATTGTTTTGAATACGCGGACTGGGATATGTTCCTCCGAGAATAATATTGAGTAGCCTCTGAGAATAATATTGACGAATACACTAATACGGTGACTGAGTTTATCAAGAAGTGTATAGGAGATGTTGTACCAACTGTGACTATTAAAACCTACCCTAACCAGAAAAACTGGACAGATGGCAGCATTCACACAAAACTGAAAACTCGAACCATCGCATTTAACCATGGCTGGGTATACGGCCGAATACAAACAGTGTAGTTATTCCCTCCGTAAGGCAATCAAACAGACAAAACGTCAGTTTTGAGACAAAGTGGAGTCGGAATTCAACAGCTCAGACATAAGGGTCACAGACAATCACCGACTAAACCAGCCACGTCACGTTTTGCTTCTGGACAAGCTAAACACCTTTGCCCGCTTTCAGGACAACACAGTGCCACAGACACGGCCCGCTACCAAGGACTGTGGGCTCTCCTTCTCCATGGCCGACGTGACTAAGACACTTAAGCACATTAACCCTCGCAAGGCTGCCGGCCCAGACAGCATCCCTAGCCACATCCTCAGAGCATGCGCAAACCCCCTGGCTATATTGTTTACAGACATATTAATTCTCTCCCTATCACAGTCTGCTGTCCCCACATGCTTCAAGATGTCCATCATTGTTCCTGTATCCAAGAAAGAAAAGGTAACTGAACTAAATGACCATTGCCCCGTAGCACTCACTTCTGTCATCATGAAGTGCTTTGAGTGTCACGAATTCTGCCGAAGTTGATGCCTCTCCTTGTTCGGGCGGTGTTCGGCGGTTGACGTGGCCGGTCTTCTAGCCATCGCTGATCCATTTTTCATTTTCCATTTGTGTTGTCTTGTTTTCCCACACACCTGGTTTCATTTCCCTCATTATGTGTTGTGTATTTAGCCCTCTCTTTCCCCCATGTCTTTGTGCGTGATTGTTTATTGTTAGGTTGGTATGTTTCCGGCTGGTTTATTCCCGGGTGGTGTTTCACCTGGGTTTAGTGGCAACCGTTATTTTTGTTCGCACATTGGGTTTGTTACTTTGTGCATTTGCCTTTATTAAAGTGCGTTGTTCACTTATCTCTGCTCTCCTGCGCCTGACTTCATGCACCAGCTACACCAACCGCCTGACATTGAGAGACAAGTCAAGGATCATATCACCTCTACCTTACCTGACACACTAGACCCACTTCAATTTGCTTACTGCCCCAATATATCCACAGATGATGCAATCGCCATCACACTGCACACTGCCGTATCCCATCTGGACAAGAGGAATACCTTTGTAAGAATGCTGATCATTAACTATAGCATTCAACACCATAGTACCCTCCAAGTTCATCATTAAGCTTGAGGCCCTGGGTCTGAACCCCACCCTGTGCAACTGGGTCCTGGACTTCCTGACGGGCCGCCCCCACCTCCACTTCACTGATCCTCAACACAGGGATGAGTGCTCAGCCCCCTCCTGTACTCCATGTTCACACATGAGTGCAAGCCACGCACGCCTCCAACTCAATCATCAAGTTTGCAGATGACACAACAGCAGTAGGCCTGATCACCAACAATGATGAAACAGCCTACAAGGACGATGTGAGGGCCCTGGGAGTGTGAAAATAACCTCTCACCCAATGTCAACAAAACAAAGAAGCTGATCGTGGACTTCAGAAAACAGCAGAGGGAGCACCACCCTATCCATATCGATGGGACTGCAGTGGAGAAGGTGGAAAGCGTCAAGTTCCTTGGCGTACACATCACTGACAAACGGTGGTCACCCATGCAGACAGTGTGGTAAAGATGGACCAACAGCGCCTCTTCAACCTCAGGAGGCTGAAGAAATTTGGCTTGCCACCTAAAACCCTCACTAACTTTTACAGCTGCACAATTGAGAGCATCCTGTTGGGCTGTATCATCGCCTGGTACGGCAAATGCACCTCCCGCAACCGCAGGGCTCTCCAGAGGGTAGTGCTGTGTGTCCAACGCATCACCTGGAGCAAACTATCTGTCCTCCAGTACACCTACAGCACCTGATGTCACAGGAAGGCCCCCCCAAAAAATCAAGGACAACAACCACCTGAGCCACTGCCTGTTCACCCCGCTATCATCCAGAAGGCGAAGTCAGTACAGGTGCATCACAGCTGGGACCGAGAGACTGAAAAACAGCTTCTATCTCAAGGCCATCGGACTATTAAACGGCCATCACTAGCACATTAGAGGCTGCTGCCCTATATACATATACTTCAAATCACTGGCCACTATAATAATGGAACACTAGTCACTTTAATAACATTGACATATTTTGCATCACTCATCTCGTGTATATATGTATACTGTATTCTATCCTATTCTACTGTACCTTAGTCTATGCCGCTCTGACATTGTTTGCCCAAATATGTATATATTCTTAATTCCATTCCTTTACTTTAGATGTGTGTGTATTGCTGTGAAATTGTTATATATTAATTGTTAGATATTACTGCACTGTTAGAGTTAGAAACACAAGCAATTCGCTACACCCTCAATAACATCTGCTAAACATGTGTATGTGACAAGTTGACTTGACTTGACAAACACACAGCCTCACTCACTGTCACATGACAATGTACATGCCAACTTTGTCAGTCTCTATGAGTCATTCTAATGAACTTAGTGTCAACCAAAGGTCGACGTTTCTGACAGAATCAATGTGACTTATGGACCATCATGATGTGTATCTGCAAATTGCATATGAGATCACTATCACATCCACACAAACACGACAAAACACACTAGCCTACCTTCAAGCACCCAAGCAACTGTCCCAATGATTCAAGAGCTGTAAGGCCAAAAAAAAAAACACATTAGATCACAAATCAATTAATCAACCATTACTGTTTAAAAGGGACTATGAAACTTGGTCTCATGATGCAAGGCATACATGGAAACGTACACAACTTCTTCATCATAATCAACCAAACACATTGTGAGTTGTACTAACACAGTGAGAATCCAATACTTGTGTCCGTTGCTTCATACAGTATAAAGGGCAAAGCATTTATTACGAGCAGATTACATTTGGCAGGCATATGTGTCTGCACTACGCCTCCTAATTCCGCCTTGTTAAGAACTTCCCACGGCGATATTCAATCACTGCTCCGATGTGGTTTGTCTCCCATTTACTTCCCTGGGCAAAAAAAGTTCATTCTACAAAGGGAGAGTGGGGTAGTTTCAGAGAGGGGTGGGGGGCACTGAGATGCTTTCATTTTAGAGACTACTTAATTAAAATGTGGACGGCACTCAAAAGGTCAGAGATTGTGGCTTGGGCGCATTGCTACTGATTGCGTCCATATAGTGCCACTCAAGGTCTCCTAGATTAATCTGCAGTTCACTTGCAGTCGAAGAAACAACATTAGTTCTTCTTCTGATAAACAGGAAATCTGTATTCTCAGTTTCCCCCTTTCTGGCCAGTCGAAAGATAAAGTAGAGTTTTTTTGCTGTTGTCAGCTTAATTTATTTTGGCCGGAGCGCATGATTGCAGACTATATGGAGGCTATAAGTGTTGTATGTGAATGGCTACTGTCGAAGTGGCGACGTTTGGAATTTAGGCTTAGTTTATATGCGTACTGTAGAGCACCGTCGTTAAGGAGAAATGGTCATTTGATATGCAGTGCTTTAGGAAAGTATTCATACCCCTGGATTTTTTTCAAAATGTTGTTACGTTACAGCCTTAATCTAAAAGGGATCAAATCTTTTTTCCCCTCATCAATCTACACACAATACCCCACAATGACAAAGCAAAAACGTTTTTTGGGGGTGGGGATAATTTACATAAGTATTTTAGACCCTTTACTCAGTACTTTGTTGAAGCATTTTTGGCAGCGATTACAGCCTTGAGTCTTCTTGGGTATGAAGCTACAAGCTTGGAACACCTGTATTTGGAGAGTTTCTCGTGTTCTTATCTGCAGATCTTCTTAAGCTCTGTCAGGTTGGATGGGGAGCATCGCTGCACAGCTATTTTCAGGTCTCTCCAGAGATGTTCGATCTGGTTCAATTCTAGGCTCTGGCTGGGCCATTCAAGAAGTCATTCCCGTGTTGTAAGTCTCTATGAGCTTTACACCACTGTTCAGCATTTGCCCATGAATCTTTTCCAAGCTCTTCAAGCTCAGTCAAATTGGTTCTGGATCATTGCTAGACAACCATTTTCACATCTTGCCATAGATTTTCAAATAGATTTAAGTCAAAACTGTAACTCGGCCAGTCAGAAAAATTCACTGTCTTCTTGGTAAGCAACTCCAGTCTAGATTTGGCTGTTAGATCATTGTCCTGCTGAAATGTGAATCCATCTCTCAGTGTCTGGTGGGAAGCACATTGAACCAGGTTTTCGTCTAGGATTTTGCCTGTGATTGGCTCCATTCCGTTTCTTTTCTATCCAGAAAATCTCCCCAGTCCTTAACGATTACAAGAATACCCATAACATGATGCAGCCACCACTATGTTTGAAAATATGGAAAGGGGTACTCAGTAATGTGTTGTATTTTCTTTGCCCCAAACAATTGGCCCCTGTATCTTGTATTGACTGGGTGTATTGATACACCATCCAAAGTGTAATTAATAACCTGTTTTACCCATCTACCAATAGGTACCATTCTTTGTGAGGTATTGGAAACCATCCCTGGTCTTTGTGGTTGAATCTATGTTTGAAATTCACTGCTCGACCGAGAGACCTTACAGATAATTGTATGTGCGGGGTACAGAGATGGGGTACTGTAGTTACTCAAAAATCATGTTAACCACTATTGTTGTAATACAGAATGAGTCCATGCAATTTATTATGTGAACTGTTAAGCAAATGTTTACTCCTGAACTTATTTAGGCTTGCCACAACAAAGAGGTTGAATACTTACTGACTCAAGACATTTCAGCTTTTAATTTTTTATTAATTTGTAAAAATTCTAAAAACAATTCCACGTTGACATTATGGGGTATTGTGTGTAGGCCAGTGAACTCAAAATGATCTATTTAATCCATTTGAACTTCAGGCTGTAACAAGGGGTGTGAATACTTTCTGAAGGCACAAAATACTGACATATTCATATCAGCTGAACTGGTGAAATGTTTGAAGGAATTGGGGCTTGTTTTTTTACATGGGAAAAAAATGGTTAATAGCGACACATTTGTCCAGCCAGCAAATGAGGCAATGGAAATGGCCTCTGCTGTACTTCTTTGGTCTGGTTACAGCACAGGCACAACAGTCCCCCTAGTCAGTGAAAAATTCACAAGATGTCCCAAGAAACACCAGGACAAACACCAAATTACATCAGCAAAGGAATAGTTTGGTCCTACAAACTATACATATAGGCCAGGGTCCCCCAAATTTCGCCCTGCGGGTGGTTTTAGTCCCCCCCCCCAGTTTTCTGAGCAAATTATAATTTTTATTTTATTTTATTTTATTTTATTGTTGCACATAAAAGACAGCAAATCAGCTCCAAGTGGTTTTAATTTGGGAAATCTGTTCTCAAGTATTCCCATGCATAATAGCGAGACTTGTGATCATATACAAATGTAAGCAAGGTTGGAAATGATTATGTTTTAGTGAAATATCTTCATGGGCTTCTTGCAGTCATTTTGCAGTCTACAAATTATTTAGAATTATATTACGGCCCATCCACTCAAAAAGAAATCGTCCCACAGCTGAATCTAGATGATGATCAACAAGCATTTCACTACACCTGCAATAACATCTGGTAAATATGTGTATGTGACCAACACAATTTCATTTGATCCCTTCTACAGGCAATGTTTCAGTGAGTGATTGAAAACTACACTTCATTATTGATACATATGCATACATTCACACAAATTGCTTCTTGGAAATCAGTCGAGCTACAATGCTACTTTTTGCTTGAAAATGGTTGAAAGGCCCATTTCAAAACAACCCAACCATCTGCTCTCCCCTACTGATGATAATAGATGCTCTCTAATTTGATTGATGACTAGCTGCCGTCTGTGAAAGGTCAGTAAGCATTTGCCAGAGGAGGCACGGTGTACATACAGTAGCCCCAATTGGATTGCAGAAACAGGGAGGTGATACGATAGGGGAGGGGTGGGGAATGAAAGGAATAGACTGAATCAACAGGTTTGATAAATTCCTCTAAAACTGGCCATATCTCTGGGACTGGTGGCGGCATGACAAGAAGGAATGTCGCTCCTGATTAATTGTAGTGATCAGCAGGCAGCGAGAGGGGTAACCGTCAGGTCCTGACTCCCTCCATGATTTATAACCAATAATTCTGCATGAATGGGGCCTCCGAGGCACTATCAGGACCCTGCAGGGTGCCCGAATTTGAGACACAAATAGGGTTGAAATCCATCTGTTTCCTGTGTGCTGATATGTTATGAGAGTGTGCACGGTAGTGCACCATCTTGAATTTCAGGAGCCCCACGAAAATGAAACTGGCCACTGTGAGAGAGGTATCTTCCCCTGAAATAGACCTGTGCCAGTCTGAAATGACTCTCATCCACCGTCACAAAGGTTTCCTTTAGGCTATAGAACGGTTTTCAGTATTCACCATATGCAATGCCATTAGTAAATATCATTGAGTAAAACTACACCAACAAGTCGACAGAATGTGCTACAATATCTGTTCAAATAAAATAACACACATTTTATTTATAAATACATGGTTGACTGATTTGATGATGTGCGGCACACTGTTTAATTCAGCAGTGCCAAAAAATGCGGTTCAATGCTATTTTAATTCCAGACAGATCATGGTTGAAATTATAGTCAAATGGTTTTTACACCATCTCTGTCGCTGAGATTCAACACTGGCCAACAGCAACTTCCTTAAGAGTATCAATCTGAAAGGGGTACAGTAAGACAGAGGATTTACAAACACATCACCACCTAAAACCCACAAGCAATCCTGAACATTCTACGATATTGACTATAGAACTCACACCAACACTGTGTAAAACTGAAAAAGAACCATACAGGATCTATTAAAGTCAGATTGGGAGCAACACGTTAAACAGGTTGGACTAATGTGTTAAATAAACACAATACCCATCCAGCTGCAGCTTTACGGCAGATCCTGGTTTATGTCTTTAATATCTACATATAATGAAAGTTGCACATGTAACAACCTCCTTAAAAATCCCATCTGCTGCACAACAGCACCACCAAAGGCAGAATGAGAGAGACAGAGAGAGACAGAGATTGAAACCGTTGAAGCCTAAACTAATTCCCAATTTCGAGGATCTGTAAAACCACGGACCTTGGGCTCAGGGTCCGTTTCCTTTGGTGGGCGATCACGCCATCCCTCCACCTCCTCCCCTTTACCCCTATTCTTCTCTCTCTCTCTCTCTCTCTTTCTCTCTCTCTCTAAGAAGAAGAAGAATTCTCTGGCCGAGCCCTCCCGACAACCACCAATCAACCCGGGTGCAATTTAAAAAGCCTTCAACAGCTGCCATTCCACCGGGCTGGCCATCAGTCCAGCTGCCAGAGAGCCAGACAGGGAATCTGCTCAAGTCAAGCAAACTTTGAAAGGCATGTTGGTTTCCCCCCTGTTGCAAATGGAGGTGAAATACTATTTTCTCCTAAAAAGACTTATTCAAAGAGAATACATTTGATTTTTTAACTAGTGATACACTATGAAATATGTCCAAGCAAATTTGTTTTTGAGGGAGGATAAAATCCGCTCATGCCAGAAGTGAAGACAAAATGATGAAATGGGTACAGGTATATTTGCAACTGATGTCATCCAAATGTTTCAAAACAAGGGAAATGCTTGCTGCCCTTTTAGTGCACTCCGACAAAAGATATCTCTTGTTCACTTCCTCTTCTGGTGTTTGCCGTTTGCCTCATGCTGATTTTGCCTGCTTTGCCAGTGTGTGTGTGTGTGTGTGTGTGTGTGTGTTTCTGAGTTCCAGGTTGGGCTGCCTGCTGCTGTGCAGTTCGCCGTTCCATACGTCTTTGTCGAAAATATCCACAACGCAGCGTGGCTGTGAATGAGAGATTAAATCTCTCCCACTGGTATTTTCCCCCATTGAACGAAAACAAAACAGATTGGTGGCTGCCAGGTCTGTTGCATTGTGAAATGCAACAACTGGCCACCAGCAGCGTTTTTCAGTATAGACCATGTTGTCTCCGGTGTCCCGTCCACATGTTGTATTGTTTTCGAAAGAGTAAAACGTCTGTGGACATTTTCCGCCTGTCTTGAATAGCAAACCAGGACATGGATGTGGAAACAGTGCTGGTGTTACTGTTGTAGTATTTGAACAAATGGGGATACTTTACTCTAGATTATCGTTTAGTAGTTTGAGTGCATTGACAGGTGAAGTCAGTGGGGTATTTCCCTGTATGTCTGTTAATGGGGTTTCATAGACTAAGCTAGTCTTTGAGAGCTATAACAGTCTCTCGTCTCCGTATCTACAACCCTATAATTTACATGATGTCACAGTCTCTAGTCTCCGTATCTTCAACCCTATAATTTACATGATGTCACAGTCTCTAGTCTCATTATCTACAACCCTATAATTTACATGTCACAGTCTCTAGTCTCAGTATCTACAACCCTATACTTTACATGATGTCACAGTCTCTAGTCTCCGTATCTTCAACCCTATAATTTACATGATGTCACAGTCTCTAGTCTCATTATCTACAACCCTATACTTTACATGATGTCACAGTCTCTAGGCTCAGTATCTACAACCCTATGCTTTACATGATGTCACAGTCTCATTATCTCAACCCTATAATTTACATGATCTTCAACCCTTCAACCCTATACTTTACATGATGTCACAGTCTCTTGTCTCAGTATCTACAACCCTATACTTTACATGATGTCAGTCTCTAGTCTCCGTATCTACAACCCTATACTTTACATGATGTCTGTGCCAGGCTGAATCATGTTGTGACAAAGGTGTCATTCTATATGACAGGATCGTTCATTTAAATAAAAATATTTTCCCTTATTCAAATACGGTCTCCTTAGCATTTTGTACAAATCTGACTCAATAGTTTATTATGGTCATAGTAAATGATGTCAGAACACTGACAATAGGAGGAATGTTTCTCCCTTTGGAATCCATTTAGTATCATTGTTTGTCAGTTTACCAAATTGCTCTACAGTCCATGCACTGGCACAGGATATAGAAGCCAAGCTGTCTTCAGCTGCTGTTCCTGGACCTGTCACAACCATTGTGTTGTGTTCCCTCCTACTATCCGCAGATGCTTTTAACCCCATAGTGTTGTCACCCACTGGTACAGGTCTTGGATCGGATTTGTTGATAGCCACATGGGACCATACAGACAGCGGATCCAGTTGGCTTGATGGTAAGGCTTCACACCTGGGAAAATGCTTATTTTTGCATAGACTGGAAGAGGAACGGTTGGGTTTATCAACATGATGGGGATTCAAGCTCCAGTGATGAACATTGCCCGGAGGGGTCTGGCATTGGGGACGGATCCCATTGAGCTAGGGTAGTTAATGGTTTTGAAGTCATTTGTCTAGAGTAGAATCACAGCTGCTGTTTATAGAGCCTTCCCCACCTGTTGTAAAACACTATATACTCCCCGCTCTCGGAGAAAAAAGTATCACTGCAGGTTTTACACAGTCAAATCTGACTAATAATTACATGTTTATTGCAGAACTAACTTCTCATCGACGGGACTGTAGTGGAGCAGGTTGAGAGCTTCAAGTTCCTTGGTGTCCACATCACCAACAAACGAACATGGTCTAACACACCAAGACATTTGTGAAGAGGGCATGACAAAACCTATTCCCCTTCAGGAGACTGAAAAGATTTTACATGGGTCCTCAGATCCTCAAAAGGTTCTACAGCTGCACAATCGAGAGCATGTTTGCATCACTGCCTGGTATGGCAACTGCTCGGCCTCCGACCGCAAGGCACTACAGAGGGTAGTGCGTACGGCCCAGTACACCATTGGGGCAAAGCTTCCTGCCATCCAGGACCTCTATACCAGGTGGTGTCAAAGGAAGACCCTAAAAATTGTCAAAGAATCCAGCCACCCTAGTCATAGACTGTTCTTTCTGCTACCGCACGGCAAGTGGTATCGGAGCTACAAGTCTAGGTCCAAGACCTTCTAAACAGATTCTACCCCCAAGCCATAAGACTCCTGAACATCTAATCAAATGGCCACCCAGACGATTTGCACTCCCCCCCCCCCCCATATTTTACACTGATGCTACTCTCTGATGTTATCATCTATGCATAGTCACTTTAATAACTCTACCTACATGTACATATTACCTCAATTACCTCGACTAACCGGTGCCCCTGCACATTGACTCTGTACCGGTACCCCCCCCTATATATAGTCTCGCTATTGTTATTTTACTGCTGCTCTTTAATTACTTGTTACTTTTATTTCTTATTCTTATTCGTATTTTGTATGTTTTTTTTTCAACTGTACTGTTAGTTAGGGGCTCGAAAGTAAGCATTTCACTGTAAGGTCTACACCTGTTGTATTCGGCACATGTGACTAATAACATTTGATTTGAATTGATTTAAAATACACAGCAAACATTCCATTCCAGAAAAACAATGGATGTACAGCATTTTTTGTCAAAACACTTTATTTAGGGGGTGGATCAGCTTTAATATTGCAAGTAGATTGTGGATTCTATCAATGCAATTTTCTGCATAATTTCCAATCCCCCATAAATTAGTTTCATTCATACATGTAACATACATACATACATACATACATACACACACACACACACACACACACACACACACACACACACACACACACACACACACACACACACACACACACACACACACACACACACACATCACACACACACACACACACACACACACACACACACACACACACACACACACACACACACACACACACACACACACACACACATACACATACATACATACATACATACATACATACATACATACATACATACATACATACATACATACATACATACATGCACCTTAGTTTACATACACCTTAGCCAAATATATTTAAACTCAATTTTTCACAATTCCTGACATTTAGTCCTCGTAAAAAGAACCTGTCTTAGCTCAGTTTATTTTAAGAATGTGAAATGTCAGAATAATAGTAGAGAGAATCATTTATTTAAGCTATTATTTCTTTCAGTACATTCCCAGTGGGTCAGAAGTTTACATACACTCAATTAGTATTTGGTAGAATTGCCTTTAAATTGTTTAACTTAGGTCAAACGTTTCAGGTAGCCTTCCACAAGCTTCCCACAATAAGTTGGGTGAATTTTGGCCCATTCCTCCTGACAAAGCTGGTGTAACTGAGTCAGGTTTGAAGGCCTCCTTGCTTGCACACGCTTTTTCAGTTCTGCCCACAAATATTCTATAGGATTGAGATCAGGGCTTTGTGATGGCCACTCCAATACTTTGACTTTGTTGTCCGTAAGCCATTTTGCTACAACTTTGGATGTATGCTTGGGGTCATTGTCCATTTGGAAGACCCATTTGCAACCAACCTTTAACTTCCTGACTGATGTCTTGAGATGTTGATTCAATATATCCACATAATTTTCTTTCCTCATGATGTCATTTATTTTGTGAAGTGCACCAGACCCTCCTGCAGCAAAGCACCCCCACAACATGATGCTGCCACCCCCATGCTTCACAATTGGGATGGTATTCTTCAGCTTCCCCTTTATTCCTCCAAACATAACGATGGACATTATGGCCAAACAATTATATTTTTGTCTCATCAGACCAGAGGACATTTCTCCAAAAAGTACGATCTTTGTCCCCATGTGCAGTTGCAAACTGTAATCTGTTTTTTTTTTATGGCGGGTTTGGAGCAGTGGCTTCTTCCTTGCTTAGCGGCCTTTCAGGTTATGTCGATATAGGACACATTTTACTGTGGATATAGACACTGTTGTTCCTGTTTCCTCCAGCATCTTCACAAGGTCCTTTGCTGTTGTTCTGGGATTGATTTGCACTTTTCACACCAAAGTACATTCATCTCTAGGAGACAGAACACATCTCCTTCCTGAGCGGTATGACGGCTGCGTGCTCCCATGGTGTTTATACTTGCGTACTGTTGCCTGTACAGATGAACTTGGTATCTTCAGGCATTTAGAGGTCTTGTGGGCTTTTTTTCTGATGTCTTGGCTGATTTCTCTTGATTTACCCATGATGTCAAGCAAAGAGGCACTGAGTTTGAAGGTTGGTCATGAAATACATCCACATGTACACCTCCAATTGACTCAAATGATTTAAATTAGCCTATCAGAAGCTTCTAATGCCATGACATCATTTTCTGGAATGATGTTGCTGTTTAAAGGCACAGTCACCTTAGTGTATGTAAACTTCTGACCCACTGGAATTGTGATACAGTGAATTATAAGTGAAATAATATGTCTGTAAACAAATGTTGGGAAAATTACTTGTGTCATGCACAAAGTAGATGTCCTAACCGACTTGGCAAAACTATAGTTTGTTAAAAAGAAATTTGTGGAGTGATTGAAAAACAAGTTCTAATGACTTCAACCAAAGTGTATGTAAACTTCCGACTTCAACTGTACATATATACATACATATACATATATACATACTGTATTACTTTCTAGTAATTAAGTGTTCAGTTAGATTACATAGCTACCTCAATCATTATTTCAAATCATTTCAGTGACTTCACAGCAATTTCTAGCTAGCTAGCTAGCTAACGGAATATAGCTAGCTAGCAGGCAAAGCTACATGATACAGCCACATCTCATAGTCACGTCATGAGATTTGTAAATTAAAGAGAGTGTTTGCCATGACATAGACAGACCAGCTGAATCCAGGTGAAAGCTATGATCCCTTATTGATGTCACTTGGTAAATCGGTGTAAATAAATGGGAGGAGACAGGTTAAAGAAAGATTTTAAGCCTTGAAATAACTGAGACATGGGATTGTGTATGTGTGCCATTCAGAGGGTGAAGGGGCAGGACAAAATATTTAAGTGACATTGTACGGGGTATTGTAGGTTTGAGTGTGCCAAGAACTGCAATGCTGCTGTGTTTTTCATGCTCAACATTTTGTGTGTATAAAGAATGGTCCACCCCCTAAAGGAGATCCAGCCAACTTGACACAACTGTGGGATGCATTGGAGTCAACATGGGCCAGCATCCCTATGGAACGCTTTCGACACATCGTACAATAGTCCATGCCCTGATGAATTGAGGCTGTTCTGTGGGCAAAATGGGGTAGCAATTTATAGGAAGATGTTGCTAATGTTTTGTACACTCAGTGTAATAATACATATCGAATGGAGTTTCCCATCTCCCCATTTACAGTATTTCTGGCTGAGCACAGAAAAACCCTTATCCAGATAGTGTGTTAAAGGCATTTCCAAAAAGACCTGCCAACTTTAGTGTTTTTTTTAAATTGTATTTATTTAACCTTTATTTAACTAGGCAAGTCAGTTAAGAACAAATTCTTATGCTCCCCATATTGGCTTGAGGACTTCCTTTCACTTCCTTTCAGGAGAATACTATGAGGTGCTCCCCCCCAGACTCTCTTTTACCAGTAGGGGAAACGGAAGACAAGCAATGCGTCTCTGCCTAGAACATGTCTGTAAATGGATGGAATGACCTTCCTCTGCCCCACTGTAAAAGCATCATTAGCTTAGAGTGGCTTCCCCAGCCATATGTTTCAATAATGACTTTTTAGCCTATTCAAGGCCACATATTATCTGTGGTCTGCCTGAAACCACTCGGAATACTTACATCAACATTTGGATATAGAAAAGGGCCCGAAGGGGGCTCCCGAAAGGCTTCGGAATGCAGGAGAAATTCCATTCCCTGGTCGGTTCATCACCTTTTTTTCTGGTTACCTTACCTCAAACGATCAGTGGGTCCAGAGCGGCTATTGATTAAGGTGGAAGGTAGAAAACGCTAAAGCTTATCATGACTGCAGTTCTGGGTCAGGGCTCGGCTGCAGTCTGGCAGCAGTCTCTCTGCCTTGTGAGTGACACATTATTTCCACAGTACCTCCCCACACCACCCCATCAGCCCCAACCCATCTCCCTCCACCAGTCTATTTTCTGCCTGGCTAAGCTTATGAAACTGCATATATGCTGTCTGATTCCTGTCATAAGCCATTCCCACGAAAGGCCAAAACAATGAAAACAGATGAGAGTCTTAGATGTTGGGATTGTGGTGGAAAGACACCATACACTACATTTCACACATAAAAAACAAAACAATGTACGGTCTGTTTAGATCATAGTGTATGCGTATTAAACTAGCTGAGATGTCTTTGACGGTGTCTTTATTTTGACACAGACTTGTGATGTTTTTACTACACAAATAGTGAAATATGGTTGCATATATAAACATTGACTCAGAACTATATTCAAAACACCATGCAGTCAAGAGGTTATACATTTTTCAATTAAAGTAATTTCAAAGTTACACACGCAGCACAACCCAAAATAATGTGTCCATTGTGGACATTTCATTAGCTGGCAAATTACCTCTATCCCTCCTTGAATTTGGAGTTTTAGCCATTTTGAATTTCAGTCTTCCTCCTGCATAAAAATGACTGCATAAGAAACAAAAGCTAATAAAAATGCAGCATGGAAATAAGCAAGTGGTGTAACGTGGCAACAAATCAGAACTAACAAGCAAAATCTCCTCTCCTTTCAAACCAGGAAGGAATAACTTCACCTCAGGCCATGCTGCGTTTCGACCTTATTGCAGTCGACGTATTGTAAATAGAATAATACACATATTCATTTGGCCCGGACAACACATCTCTATGTATTATGTTTATTTGTTTCGCTTCAGTATTTATTTTATTTTTTATTGAACCTTTATTTAACTAGGCAAGTCGTTTTAAGAACAAATTCTTATTTACAATGACGGCCTACCAAAAGGCAAAAGGCTTCCTGCGGGGACGGGGACTGGGAATAAAAATAAAAAATCAAATAAAAATATAGTATGCTCTGGAGTTATACTTATCTTTTACCTCAGACCGTCTTCGTGGTCAGGCTGCTTGGAGGAGGATGCCAAGAGACCCAATCATATCATAACTTCCAAACTACATAATGGAAATGTTTTCTGAGGACTATTTCTGTCTTTAATGAAGCCCTTTTGTGGTGATAAATTCATTCCGATTGGCTGGGCCTGGCTCCCCAGTGGGTGGGCCTATGCCCTCCCAGGAACACCCTTGGCTGCACCCCTGCACAGTCATGTGAAATCCATAGATTAGGGCCTAATTTGTTTATTTCAATTGACTGATTTCCTTATATGAACTGTAACTCAGAAAACTATTTGAAATTGTTGCATGTTGC
The DNA here is from genome assembly GCF_034236695.1 of Oncorhynchus nerka. NCBI lineage: Eukaryota > Metazoa > Chordata > Actinopteri > Salmoniformes > Salmonidae > Oncorhynchus > Oncorhynchus nerka. The sequence continues at coordinate 51,840,963 of NC_088403.1, read as the reverse complement.
GTTTCCATTTCTGTTCAGTATAAATAGTGCTGTCTGACCATACCGTCTGCACATACTCCTAAGAGTGCTACACAACTTTCACTGTGGAATTAATAGTACCAGAACTGTACTCTCAAAGTTATATCAAAGTTTGGTCAGTATGGTGTTGGTTGGAAAGGAAATACAATTGTTCATTTTCTCCTCATGAGAGAGCTAGATCTTTGGTATGTTATTAATCTGATAGATTATTATGGACCTTGACAGAATTTCAAGTATCATCATGCCAAGTTATCAATTGGGCAACATTTGACCTAATAACGTGTTTCAAATATATTGTTATTTCAGGACAAACTGTGCATAAACAATTAGCTGATTCTTGAATGGCTCATAATCTTTGTATTGTAAGCATATCAGTGTGTACAGGTCCATGTGTCTGTACTTTATGCAAGTCCAAGTGCATCTAAGTTTAAGAGTCATTCTAAATGCTCAATACAACAACTGGCTGGTGCTTATTCAACTCCAGTCTTATTTGTTCTACCATGTACAGGAATCTCCAACCAGTGTTCCACAAAACATATTTAAGCCCTTTGAAATATCCCAAAGCAAATCAGCAATTAGAGCCTAAGCTGGCTTGTAAAATCAATTAGGAATAGCGTTGGTGCCACAGGTAATAACTCTGTCTGACTCTTCCCTACTTGGACTCACTTCACCGATTGAAGCTAATATGGCAGTCTATAATCTGGTGGAGTCATTCATCCAATTGATGTCAAATCTGAAATCTCCGAACTCGGGGGAAGGAGGGGATATACGGAAACAGCCCCAATGTCACAGATGGAATGGTAATGGAGACTCTCGTTCGGCTAGTCCAAGGATGGGGTCACGCAGAATAGAGTTTCAATTGACTGCTTCGAAATGTGCTCTCCGTAAGGTTTCATTATGTGAGGGATTCCTTGGAGTGTGGAGGAAGAAGGCACAGCGTCACATTAACCTCAGTAGGCCGAAAATTATTTGGCTCGGACCCTCACAAACTTCTACAGATGCACCATTGAGAGCATCCTGTCGGACCTCAGCCACTCGAGCCATGGCCTGTTCACCCCGCTAGATAGGTAGAGACAGTACAGGTGCATCAAAGTCGGGACAGAGAGACTGAAAAACAGCTTCTATCTCCAGGCCATCAGACTTTAAACAGTCACCACTATCTGGCCTCCGCCCAGGTTTTTCCAGAAATCCTTGTTTTTTTGTTTGTTTTTTGTTTGTTTTTTTGTCATTTTTTACCCAATTTCGTGGTATCCAATTATTTTTAGTAGCTACTATCTTGTCTCATCGCTACAACTCCCATACGGGCTCGGGAGAGACCAAAGTTGAAAGTCATGCGTCCTCCGATACACAACCCAACCAAGCCGCACTGCTTCTTAACACAGCGCACATCCAGCCAGCCGCACCAATGTGTTGGAGGAAACACACCGTGCACATGACAACCTTGGTTAGCGCGCACTGTGCCCGGCCTGCCACAGGAGTCGCTGGTGCGCGATGAGACAAGGACATCCCTACCGGCCAAGCCCTCCCTAACCCGGACGACGCTAGGCCAATTGTGCGTTGCCCCACGACCTCCCGGTCGCGGCCGGTTACGACAGAGCCTGGGCGTGAACCCAGAGTCTCTGATGGCACAGCTGGCGCTGCAGTACAGCTCCCTTAACCACTGCGCCACCCGGGAGGCCTTGAAATCCTTGTTGAACGATACAAGATTCTCTGCTTATTTCCTTACGAACCTGGGCATTTTCAGAAAGTTACCCGGAACCCTGGTTTTCATTGTATTTCCCATATATCTGAGAACAGAGCAAAACAACAGATGCTGCTAGGTGAGGGTGGAGAGATCAGTGAGGGAAATCCAGGGCAACATCTGTACCGTGAAAGGCGGCATGTACTTATTCATCAATATCTTTCTGTGGCACAGGGCCTCGCCAGCAGATTCTCCCCAGGTGTGTCTAATAGGTTTGGACAATACTACATGTCCAAGCTTAGCTAAAGTTATGCAAGCAGACAGTCTGCTTGCGTTGCGTTACATGACTAATTGAACAGTTGGTGCGAGTTGCTTTGCCATAGAAAATTATTGATTTCTACATTGTTTGGGGGAAAGTGTTTATTGTTTGTTTTATCACCTTATTCAGCTATATTGATTTAAACAGCCACTAGTTATGTCATAAATGAAGACAAAAGTACCAGTATGGACACAACCTCTAACCCTTTTGTAAGTTCTACAACCCTGCTGATCATTGAATGTGGGTGAAAGCAGCTGGCACATAATGCCTTTTATAGAGCTGTTTCGGGTCGACTCCTCGATGGCAAAACAGTTCAGCGCCCGACACCAGACTCTTTTTTTTACTCTCTCTCTCTTTCTCTTTCCAAGGTCAGAAGGTCTCTGTTGGCTCATGGCTCATTCAGCCAGGAGCAGTAATTATACTGTGTGTTCATGGATCATCATGGATCATCCAGAGGTACACTCCAGCTTTAGGTGCCCTTTACTCACCTTGCATCACATACATTTTACACCAATTTGACAATTTAGAAACCTGCAGTTGGGCTATGGGGGGGGAGTTGTACGTTTGTTAATATGTAAATACCGAGAAAATTTCACCTTGTCAGCGTGGATTGTGAGACTAGCTCAGGAATGACAAACGAGGGCATGGTCCTTTGGGGTAGTGGTCAGCCTCTGGTGGCTATTTTTCTTAAAGCTCTGTGGAACTGATCACGAATGTTAAAATGGGAGAATGGAAATAGCAGTGGCAAGAGGCTACCAGCCCGATGCAAATACAAAATGTACAATAGGAAACTTGACAAAAAACAAAGAAGAATGGAATTTGCTGGAACATGCACCCTCAATAATTTATATAATAATAATAATAATAATAATAATAATAATAATAATAATAAGGTGGGTGCTTACATTTGTCCTTTTTCACACATATGCAAGTGCAAATTCCTTTTTTTTGCATATCCCCCCTACTGAAACACCCGCGGAGAGTGGGGTCAGAGCCAGAAATCAGCCATTATTGATGTCAACCCTGGTACAATTTGGTTTAAGTGCCTTGCTCAAGGGCACATCAGCAGATTTTTCACCTAGTCTAAGATTTTTCACCTAGTCTGCTCAGGGATTTGAAACAGCGACCTTTCGGTTATTGGCTCAACGCTCCTAACCGCTAGGCTACCTGCATTTTGAGGTATTATCAATCATTATGATTCATGCAAGGTGAATGTGTGCGTGTGTGTGTGTGTGTGTGTGTGTGTCTGTGTGTGCTGTGGTGGAATAGGTTCATACTGAGATCAGTGGAGGACCTAAAGTTCAGTGAGTACTGCTGCACATTACAGGAGATACAGCCTTCATTCTTCACTGGGGCAGATTGAGTTGAACATGCAAATGTGCCCAGTCAAGCAAAACAATTTTAACCTCAATAGGAAACTCCAGATTTATGGAACAGCCAGAACTTTTTATTCTCCTGAAAATAAAGTAACATATGTACAGTTTCTGCTCAGATTGGGAAACCCTGGCCTAGCCAAGAAAGATGAAAAAGTTTGAACATTTATGGGTGGCTGGGGAAAACGCTAGTGGTTTGAGACAAATGTGTCAATATCAGGGCAAATGACAGATTCCCTCAGGAGTATCTCAATGTCAGATCTGACAAAATCATGCAGTGTATTGTACTGTGTTTGTCATGAGCTTTTAGACTATCAGGCAGACCAACAAAATTCTCATACAAAAGGAAGCAAATGTTACAGGAATATAATGTTGTTATACGGGTCCGGTATTGTATTTTCTGAAAGGACACACCAATTGCATGTTACATAGAACAACAATGGCGAGCAGTGGATATAAGAAAAGTGGGCTACATAAATTCAGTGTGACAGGCAATACAAAGGTACTCATCACTCCCATTGTGTTGTTTTCTGGGTCCCGTATTGATGTTAGTCTACTGTCTACTGAGATTACTATTGGCATGGATTGTGTTTTGCGGACAAAATGGTACAGGATGAGTTTTAACCACAGTAGAGGTGCTGCTCTTGTTTATGGAATACGAATCAGGTAGCGAAGCTACAATGGAAGATGACTTTCAAATCTCATTTACCAGATAAGGAGACCACTAATGCACCCAAATATCAGCAGTGTGACTGGAACTCACAGGGCAATTTGCTCAGCAAAAAGCTTATTTGGCCACACAGACATGGGGAAATGCTCGAATCAATCAATCAATCAAATCAAATCAAACTTTATTGGTCGCATACACAGATTTGCAAGTGTTACGGCAGGTGCAGCGAAATGCTTGTGTTACTAGCTCCAACAATGCATTCAAATTGTCTCCCAAATACATTACGAATAAACAAAAAATAAAAACAATCTTAACAACAAATCAAGAAATAACAATCCAAGTCTACATTAGAGTGAGCATGTGTTAGAATATAGACACGTGGTGTGGATAGACAGTATATCATTTGGAAAATAAAATGATATGTACAGTAGTAGGTATTATATTAGAATGAACTGAAAAAAAATATATATATACAGTTGAAGTCTGAAGTTTACATACACCTTAGCCAAATACATTTAAACTCAGTTTTTCACAATTCCTGACATTTAATCCTACTCAGAATTCCCTGTCTTATGTCAGTTAGGATCACCACTTTATTTTAAGAATGTGAAATGTCAGAATAATAGTAGAGAGAATGATTTATTTAAGCTTTAATATCTTTCATCACATTCCCAATGGGTCAGAAGTTTACATATACTAAGTTAGTATTCGGTAGCATTGCCTTTAAATTGTTTAACTTGGGTCAAACGTTTTGGGTAGCCTTCCACAAGCTTCCCACAATAAGTTGGGTGAATTTTGTCCCATTCCTCCTGACAGAGCTGGTGTAACTGAGTCAGGTTTGTAGGCCTCCTTGCTTGCACAAACCATTTTAGTTCTGCCCACAAATGTTCTATGGGATTGAGGCCAGGGCTTTGTGATTGCCACTCCAATACCTTGACTTTGTTGTCCGTAAGCCATTTTGCCACAACTTTGGAAGTATGCTTGGGGTCATTGTCCATTTGGAAGACCCATTTGCGACCAAGCTTTAACTTCCTGACTGATGTCGTGAGATGTTGCTTCAATATATTCACATAATTTTCCTCCCTCACGATGCCATCTATTTTGTGAAGTGCACTAGTCCCTCCTGCAGCAAAGCACCCCCACAACATGATGCTGTTTCCTCCAGCATCTTCACAAGGTCCTTTGCTGTTGTTCTGGGATTGATTTACACTTTCTGCACCAAAATACGTTAATCTCTAGGAGACAGAACGTCAGAACGTCTCCTTCCTGAGCGGTATGACGGCTGCGTGGTCCCATGGTGTTTATACTTGCATACTATTGTTTGTACAAATGAACGTGGTACCATCAGGTGTTTGGAAATTGCTCCCAAGGATGAACCAGACTTGAAATGCTCAAAAAAAAAATCTGAGGTCTTGGTTGATTTCTCTTGATTTTCCCATGATGTTAAGCAAGTTTGAAGGTAGACCTTGAAATACATCCACAGGTACAACTCCAATTGACTCAAATGATGTGAATTAGCCTATCAGAAGCTTCTAAAGCCATGACATAATTTTCTGGAATTTTTCAAGCTGTTTAAAGGCACAGTCAACTTAGTGTATGTAAATTAATGACACACTGTAATTGTGATACAGTGAAATAATCTGTCTGTAAACAATTGTTAGAAACATTACTTGTGTCATGCACAAAGTAGATGTCCTAACCGACATGCCAAAACTATAGTTTGTTAACAAAAAATTTGTGGACTGGTTGAAAAACGAGTTTTAATGACTCCAACTTAAGTGTATGTAAACTTCAGACTTCAACTGTACATGTATATACAGTACCAGTAAACTGGAGAGTGATGGAGTGCTGCATCAGATGACTTGGCTTCCAGAATCACCTGACCTCAACCCAAGTGAGATAGTTTGGGGTGAGTTGGACTGCAGAGTGAAGTAAAAACAGCCAACAAGTTGTCAGGATATGTGGGAACTCCTTCAAGACTGTTGGAAAAGCATTCCAGGTGAAGCTGGTTAAGAGAATGTCAAGAGTGTGCAAAGCTGTCATCAAGGCAAAGGGTGGCTACTTTGAAGAATCTCAAATATAAAATATATTTAGATTTGTTTAACACTTTTTTGCTTTGTGTTATTTCATAGTTTTGATGTCTTCACTATTACTCTACATTGTAGAAAATAGTAAAAAGGAAAACCCTGGAATGAGTAGGTGTGTCTAAAACTTTGACTGGTACTGTAAATACTAGGGATGCACGATATATCAGTGAACATATCGTAATCAGCCGATATTAGCTAAAAATGCCAACATCGGTATTGGCCAAAGTCTAGTTTAAGGCCCGATGTGTAAAACAGATGTCAAAGGTGACGTGCATACCTATACAACGAAGGTACACAAATGTTTGCGCTATACGTGCAACACAGCATTCCTAAACTAGCCCACGATGTCTGCTGTCTGGATCGAGCAGTCAACAAGTCAAAATTTCAGCAAGACAAATCAAAGATAATTTAATTCATTGCCCTTGACAAGCAACCGTTCTCTGTCGTGGGCGATGTTGGCTTTCGCCGACTGGTCGAACACCGATATACACTACCAAGTGTTCTATTTTTCCGATATTGCCCCACCGGAGTTATACAGTAATAGTGTCACTGCTATTAGCTTCACGACATACATACTATGGAACGCAGTTTGAGTCTTTGCGTGTCAAAAAAGATACATCAGCACTGTCAAAGCTAAACAAAGAAATGAGGAATCAAGCAAACACCGGCCACAGACGATATGTTTACAATACCGCATTGGTAATAAAGCATCATTTGTTCGACCGCAACATCTGGAGTAGCTAGCTTTAGCTTGGTACCTAGCTAGCACCAATACAACCAGCCTGAAAACAATGACCAGTTAAAACTGCAGTCTTTTTCATTATTCTTAGCAATGATTTAGGAATCCTTGTGAGTAAGTATTAGATAGGTTACCACTTGTTGTTCGCCTATTGAACTTCAGTTAATGAAAACAAATAGCTAGCCAGCTACTTAACCCTGTTGCCCAAAGCTAACATTATAAGCAGCCAGCTAGCTTCATCTGACTAGTGACGCTCGACTGGACCGGGTTATGTGTTGAATTTGCGGGTTGCCTTCAAAATAAAAGCATGTCATTGACAGTGATGGAAATTAATACAAAAAGTAGAATTATGCCATACTTTTATTTTGAAGGCTAACTGCAAAGTCCACTATTGTGGCTAGTCCTTAGTGTTATTTGACATGTATCGTTTTTGACACGTAAAGACCCAAACGGCGTTCCATAGAAATCCTGGTTGAGAATGAAACAACTGAACAAATGAACAACGAAACAGCACAGCAAGTAAGTGAAAGAAATAGGTTTTGATTAGGTTTTACTGTTCATGGAGACATACGTATATGCCCAAAAAATAACTTTTTGGTCAGTGTGGTGTGTGTGTGTAACATTTATTTTACGAACAAATTCTTATTTACCATGACAGCCCGGACAACGCTGGGCCACTTGTGTGCCGCCTTATGGGACTCTCAATCATGGCCAGATGTGATACAGCCTGGATTCGAACCAGGTACTGAGATGCAGTGCCTTAGAGCACTGAGTCAATGTGTGTGTGTAAACGATTTAACTGTACTAGAATGCTTAAAAGGCCGCACATTTTTTTATATATCGGTATCATTTTTTTTGGCAAGGAAAATATCGGATATCGGTAAAAATGTCATATCGGTGCATCACTAGTATATACACAGTGAGTAAACAACATTATATATAAACAGAATATGAGGTGTCCATGAGGTGAGGTGAACATCTAATGGCATTCAGGAATCAATGTGCTACACAGCTGTGGGTCGATGTCAGGCATTTACATAGTTTGTTCGGGGTCGGCGCAGCGCACGGTTCTAGAAAAATCACGGGGGCTCTTCTAATGCCGAAGTGTCAGAGCGGAACAAGCTGAGAAATAATTAGCACAAACAAAACGGCAAAACAAAAATCGCAACATTAGGAAATCAACTGTTAAGGAACATCTGAGACCGAAGCAAGCTGCTACCCGAGCATATGCTGCTCCGGTGTTGAGAACACTGCTCAATCTTCAGCCAGGCAAAGAAAATAGTCTATTTATAGCCATAGTCTCAACTCACTTCAACTTCACTGGTTCCTCAAGATGTGCAGTGATTGTACAATTTCTAATGCCCTCGCCAACAAGGCAGAGGGTCTCATTGATATCATGGAGACATAGAGCATGTAAAACATGCAACGTTGGCTTAAATCAACTTTAATCAACCCCTGTGAAGTGGTTGTCATACGGACAACTTTGAAATGGAAATGGGATGATGTGAACTCTTGGTGCATATGTCCTGATGTCTAATGCGATATATAGTGCCTTCAAAAAGTATTCATACCCCTTGACTTATTCCACGTTTTGTTGTGTTACAGCCTGAATTCAAAACCGATTAAATTGATTTTTGTTTCACCCATCTACACACAATACCACATAATGACAAAGTGAAAACAGGTCATTATTTTTTTGTGCAAATGTGTGTAAAATGAAATACAAAAACATCTCATTTAAATACACTACTGTTCAACGGTTTGGGCTCACTTAGAAATGTCCTTGTTTTGGAAAGAGAAGCACATTTTTTTGTCCATTAAAATAACATCAAATTGATCAGAAATACAGTGTAGATTGTTAATGTTGTAAATGACTATTGTGGCTGGAAAAGGCTGATTTTAATTTAATATCTACACAGGCGTACAGAGGCCCATTATCAGAAACCATCGCTCCTGTGTTCCAATGGCACATTGTGTTAGCTAATCCAAGTTTATAATTTTAAAAGGCTAATTGATCATTAGAAAACCCTTTTGCAATTATGTTAGCAGAGCTGAAAACTGTTCTGATTAAAGAAGCAATAAAACTGTCATTCTTTAGACTGGTTGAGTACCTGGAGCATCAGCATTTGTGGGTTCGACTACAGGCTCAAAATGGCCAGAAACAAAGTACATTCTTCTGAAACTCGTCAGTTTAGTTAACATTTCCCTAGCCTAATTGTCACCAAATATCCAAAAGGGAGATTCAGTGAAAACAAACATCTGACATTGATTGATTGATGTATCTAGACAAGTCCCACGTGTCTCAAAGCAGCACTATGGCGCTGTCCCAATCAAAACGGTGCTGAAATGATCATCTAGGTACGGTTGGATATGACTTCGGGAGTTTCAGTATAAGCAATAATTTGATACATGCCTTCAATTGCATTAGCCTACTTTATTCCAACTATTTTCATCATTCAGTTGATCATAACTAAGGTGAGTTTCTGTCTCTGTCGGCTCTTTCTAGGCCCAATGGCTGTTTCCTTTGTCTCCTCACCCCGCCAAGATGTTTATCAACACCAGTTTAAAGAAAATGACCAATCTGCTGCTGCCTATGTTGTGTATATTGTGGAATTGTATTGGTGCGACATTGGGAGAAAATATTGTAATTTCCCGGGTCTTGTCATTATATTTTTGGAGGAAATGTGAAAAGTGATCCCGGACAGTCCATGCAACTTATGTGACTTTTTAAGCAATTGTTTACTCCGGAACTTATTTAGGCTTGCCAGAACAAAGGGGATGAATACTTATTGACTCGAGACATTTGAGCTTTTCATTTTTTATTCATTAGTAAAAATATTTTTAATTTGATATTATGGGGAATTGTTTGTAGGCCAGTGCCAAAATATCTACATGTAATCAATTTTAAATGCAGGCTGTAACACAACAAAATGTGGAAAAAGACAAGGGGTGTGAATACTTCCTGAAGGCACTGTAGGCTAAGCCTACAGTCATAAGAAAATGCAAGACGTGATGTGAACTTCAACCGTTGGTGTTAATGAACTAAAAACAAGCTTCTGTTAACCCATTACAGTCTAAGCCCTAAGCTTTTATTTTATTTTACCTTTGTTTTACTAGGCAAGACAGTTAAGAACAAATTCTTATTTTCAATGACGGCCTAGGAACAGTGGGTTAACTGCCTGTTCAAGGGCAGAACGACATATTTTGTACCTTGTCAGCTCGGGGATTTGAGCTTGCAACCTTTCGGTTACTAGTCCAATGCTCTAACCACTAGGCTACCCTGCCGCCCCATCTTGGGGGGGTGCTAGAGCAAAATACTGTTTGTGAGAGTCTCGTGTTTCCAAAGAGGGGTAATATTAGTGTATATCCCAAACTGTTGGGACGCTACAGACAGAAGTTGGCAGATTGGCTGTACCGACTTCAGACGAGTCCAAAGACGCTTGCGGGGGTTGTAGAGCAAAACGGAGAACACCATCGTGTTTGCGAGAGTCTCTTCTTTCCATAGAGTTTTGTAGGCCAAACTGTTCGGACACTACAGGTGATTTTGTGAGTAGACCGATTTTCGGGAGGTCTCATGGTCTGACAAACGCCGCTCTAGTTCTGTTACCTTTTACAGAAGATGCAAAAGTGCGACATTGGCAGATGTGGTGGATTGAGACGTATCCGATACAAAAACAACAGATATGTAGCTTAAACTGACATATCTGTATGTTTTTTTAAATTATTATCATGCTAATTAGATTTCCACGGGGGCACGGACATCGACTCTAGGGGGTTTTAACCATGATTTTGAGCTTCCATGAAACAGACATATTCATGATAATGTTTATGGCCCCATGCTATACACTGAGTGTATAAAACATTAAGAACACCTGCTCTTTCCATGACATAGACTGACCAGGTGAATCCAAGTGAAAGCTATGATCCCTTATGGATGTCACTAGTTAAATCAACTTCAATCAGTGTAGATGAAGGGGAAGAGACAGGATAAAGAAGGATTTTTAGTCTGGAAACAATTGAGATATGGATTGTGTATGTGTGCGGTTCAGAGGGTGAATGGACAAGACAAAATAATTTAGTTCCTTTAAACGGTGTATGGTAGTAGGTGCCAGGCACACCGGTTTGAGTGTGTCAAGAACTGCAATGCTTCTGGGTTTTTCACACTCAACAGTTTCCCATGTGTATCATGAATGGTCCATCACCCAAAGGACATCTAGCCAACTTGACATTGGAGTCAACATGGGCCAGCATCCCTGTGGAATGTTTTCGACACCTCGTCCATGCCACGACGAATTGAGGCTGTTCTGAGGGCAAAAGGGTGCAACAATATTAGAATGTTTCGTTCACTCACACTTAATGATTATCATAAAATTAATAAGACAGGGAGGAATGTGAAAAGTTTTCAAAAAAGGGGCTAATGGCTTAACATTCATGCAGCACTTTAAGTCCAATCAAGATGTCTGATGGAGAAACTGCAGCTTCCTTCCTCTCAGGACATATAACCCTCTCAATCCCTAGTCTAAACTGAATTGATGGCTGTCCTCTCAAGCCCTACTCTAAACTGAATTCATGGCTGTTCTCTCAAGCCCTAGTCTAAACTGAATTCATGGCTGTCATCTCAAGCCCTACTCTAAACTGAATTCATGGCTGTTCTCTCAAGCCCTAGTCTAAACTGAATTCATGGCTGTCCTCTCAAGCTCTAGTCTAAACTGAATTCATGGCTGTCATCTCAAGCCCTAGTCTAAACTGAATTCATGGTTGTCATCTCAAGCCCTAGTCTTAACTGAATTAATGGCTGTCATCTCAAGCCCTAGTCTTAACTGAATTAATGGCTGTCATCTCAAGCCCTAGTCTAAACTGAATTCATGGCTGTCCTCTCAAGCCCTAGTCTAAACTGAATTCATGGCTGTCATCTCAAGCCCTTGTCTAAACTGAATTCATGGTTGTCATCTCAAGCCCTAGTCTTAACTGAATTAATGGCTGTCATCTCAAGCCCTAGTCTAAACTGAATTAATGGCTGTCATCTCAAGCCCTAGTCTAAACTGAATTAATGGCTGTCATCTCAAGCCCTAGTCTAAACTGAATTAATGGCTGTCATCTCAAGCCCTAGTCTAAACTGAATTAATGGCTGTCATCTCAAGCCCTAGTCTAAACTGAATTTATGGCTGTCATCTCAAGCCCTAGTCTAAACTGAATTAATGGCTGTCATCTCAAGCCCTAGTCTAAACTGAATTTATGTTGTCCTACCCTTCTTCTACTGTTTTGTATTGCTACTGTCCACACCTGTCATACCTATGGAAGTTTATTTCAGACTCCCGGGAATACAGAGTGGGTTACATCATATAATCAAGAGTCCATGAAAGGCTTGTAATTATCTGTACCTATAGTCCTCACATACAGTGCCTTCAGAAAGTATTCATACCCCTGGACTCATTCCACATTTTGTTGTGTTACAGCCTGAATTCAAAATAGATTCAATATTTTTTTCTCATCCATGTACACACAATATCCCATAATGACAAAGTGAAAACGTGTTTTTAGATTTAAAAAAAATAATTTCTAAAAAATGAAATACCTCATTTACATAAGTATTTACACCCCTTTGCAATGACACAGCCTGAATTCAGAGTCGGGGAGTAACACAACAACATGTATAATAAGTCAAGGGGTATGAATACTTTCTACTCAGCAGGGGTGCACTGCAGTCACTCATCTGAATAGAGGTATTTATTCAGGAATTTAAAGTGCAATTAAAATAGGGTCTGAAGGTGATATGCTCATTTGCATAACATATTGAAATGGTTTATTTCCCCCATTGTGCATATGCAATGGTCTCTCACCAGAACCCATATTTCAATTTGTCATTACAAATATTTGCAATGTTTGACCTTGTCTATCATTTTCCTTTCAAGCTAAATGGGAAAACAGTAGCTCAGATGATAAAGACATATGGAGAAGGAGTAATATGAGTCATTTTGTGTTCGTGGAAGACTATTAAACATGTATCACATCGAAGTAAGATTTATTGAAAATATCAGCGAGATTCATGGCTCTTTCTGGGAGATACCCACACTTCCAGTGAATGATATATCAAGCACTCAACTCAGGCTATAAGATATTATGCCAGCTATAAAATCAAGACATAGGGCTTGTAAATGAATAGCTTGAACTGGATCACCAAAGACAAAACAGCTCTTATCACTGCTCATTTTTCATGAACCTAACGTTATCTAATTTGCTCAGTTGGACTTGTTTGGGAAGGCAAATTAGTGAACATTATATGGGCAACAGACCGAAGAGAAACTCATTATTCCTCTCGCATTATCGCTATAAAACCGACAAAAAAGGAGGTTGTTGTTCCTGTTCTCAGTGGGAGGCTGAAGCTTGTGCCTCATCCAGCTTGTGGAAGGACCCCTTCTCCGCGTCCAAGGCCGTGCCTGATATTCAGTGACGGGATGTCATGACTGCTCCAGCTGTCAGGCGCACAGCTGTTCACTTTCCCCTCGAGTGAGCAGCGCTGCCCGCTTTTGCCCTACGGCGAGAGCGGGGAGGATTCTGACAAGATCCACTGGACAAGGCGGCCCGATCCGGCAATGCAAACAAGGAGTCTGCCGTAATATTAACAATCTCAATTGTCTATAGGATATCTTTGTCTCTAGTCTCATGTTCCCTGCAACACACCTTTCATACAACAGTGTGATGTCATTTCTAACTTATATCTGTAGTACCCTTAGAAATGGTACACATTCTGGCCACACGATGTATCCGAGAAAAAGAACACAGCTGGTCCATCTTTTAAAAAATCGATGGTAATGCATTTGCAGCTTTTGTCGGAGAGGGACTAGTCCAACATCTTTCAGGTTGAATAATGCGGGAAAGGATAATTGACTTTCAGAGTTGCGTTGTTGGAGGGTGTTTAAAATACACTGCTGGAATGGAATAGGCAGCCACTCATAAATAAATAGGCTGTGTGCCTACGATAATTAACTCTCCAATGCGTGAGATAACGATTGCTGGCAGGCTAAAGTAATGGACAGATTTTTGGCAAATTCGAAAGCGGTGGTTGAGAGAACGGTGTGCTACACGACGCCCTTGGCTTTTCGTACGAGCCTGCTCATCTACACACATACAGTAGGATGATTGATGTTCGGCCCTTTGGCCTGGGAGGACATCTTCTCTGCCTTGACTCTCTTGACACCCCCGCTGTTGCATATCTTTTGGGGGAGTCTGGAGGTGCTAAGGGGACCGTATTGATTGAAAATGGAAGCAGTAACTTATGATGAGTGGAGGCCGGCTATATAACGACACAGGATGAGACCCAGATGCAGACACAGGAGGCAGATGGTTCAAGTCTCAGAGATGTTTTATATACAAGTGGTAGGCAAATGGCAAGTCCAGGACAGGCAGAGATCAGTAATCCTAATAAGAGTCAAGCAGCTAGCAGGCAAAAACAAACAGTTTGGAACCGGGAAGACTAGAACACAGTCTAGAGAGAAGGAAAAACATGCTAGGACGACTTGACGAGACAAGAAAAAATGGCAACAGACAGACAGGAAATGCAGGTATAAATGCACAGGGGAGAATGGGGAATATAGGAGACACCTGGTGGGGGTAGAGACAAGCACAAGACAGGTGAAATAGATCAGGGTGTAACAGGCTAAATCAAATTTGGAGATTAATCGGCTAACGGTGGTGTCGTTACGGTTCTGATGGGTGAATTAATAAGGCAATTAAATGAGTAGTTGTTACAGTGTTGCGGCGTGGCCCCAACAAGCTAACCCCAGATCAGTAAATGAGTGCTAAAAAGGCCAATTCATCATCTCCCTCCACACACTGTCTCTGACCCCAGGCATTTACATTAATCATTATGGATTTTAGGATCCGCAGAGGTGACACAGTGAATGGGAATATCTGGCATTCCGGTGTCTTGTCTGACGTTCAAATGATGAATATGGTAATATGGCCTTGTGAAAGAATCATCACATTTAGCCAACTTCAGTAAAGGATATTTAAAAAGAAATACATTATTTATCTAGGTAAGTCAGTTAAGAACAGTGGGTTAACTGCCTTTTTCAGGAGCAGAATGACACATGTTTACCTTGTCAGCTCAAGGTTTTGATCCAGCAACCTTTTGGTTATTGGCCCAGCTCTGTAACCACTAGGCTACCTGCCGCCACAGTTGAGGCTGAAGATATATTATGGACTGATTTCTGGATCTAAATTCTTATCGAGGGGATATATACGAACAAGTATTCTTGGCTATAGCAAAAATGCTAATGTCAGCAAAATTATCTTTGTGCCAAATCTACATGCACACGCGCACACACACACACACACACACACACACACACACACACACACACACACACACACACACACACACACCATTGATACACAGTGTCACTATGACCCTCGTGCTCCATATGGTCAAGTAGAGGGCAGAGAAAATAAGCAGTGGACTCCCTGTGTGACTGCAGCTTGGCAGCCGATGAGCTACGGGGCCCATGGTGCTAGTGAGAGAGGGGGAGTGTTGTACAAATATTCCAAGGTCCTTCAGTAAAAAACTGACAGCTACACTAGCTCTCTATGGATGCTCTCTACGCTGCTCCTAGTACTAGACACACACGCTAAAACAATCTTTATTAACTGTATAAGGTATCCATCATATTTTTCATGACCTGCCTGACAACCACAGGCCTGTCATATTAGCCATTTTCTCATCACCGTCACCGGTACACACATATTCACCGATACTGTACACACTGCTGATATTACTATTATTATTATTATTTATCCCGCTGCCCAGTCACTTTTACTGCTGCCTAAAGGTACATAACACTGCTGGGTTGCATGCAGATTAGCATTGAGATACAAAGTTCCCACTAATGTCACTGCTGGGGCCAAAAGTAGCAGCTTTCACATTCGCCTTGCGAAAGACAATAAACTACACTGGCATTCTGAAGCTGTCAAGTCAGCTGGTATCTTCACAGCTATCTGACTGATATATGAAGCACCTTTTTTCCCTCCATATCCTCCCGTATGCGGCCTCTACCCAGGGGGCCTTTCCCATTTCTCTCAGTGCCAGAGTTTAATGCATACATGCCCCATTATCAATGGGAAATATAGCTGCCAGTCTTTTTTCAAATACTGTGGTGCATCCGGTAGCGCAAAGCAATCACTTTATGTCTTTGTATCATACGCAAAGAGAATGGCGAGTCTAGTGAGTCTAGCGACTTTCTGATATTTGTTCTGCAAGTTTCCCAGAGCCCCAGAAATGTCAGTGAACATTTCAGTTAATCTTCTTTAGGTGGGCATTGGGGTCGGGAGAGCGCTACAGTGCTCATCAACCAATTTCTTCGGCAGGGGCAGCTGAAATGAGCGTACGGCGTACACAGAGAGGGCAGAAGAGTAGATGTCTTAAACACTCAGTATGTCATTTTGAGGTGGTTGGGGTTGTCAAGGAGTATGATGAAGATTGAAAAAGTAAAAAATTCAACACTGAATGTCTAGCACTGACTAATATATTGATCAGTAGGGATGTGCATCGATCCCTTTCAAATGGATCCGATATATATCGGTGTGATTCGGGTTTGATTAAAGAAACGAATCGATGCAATTCGGTTCATTGCGATTTAAAAAAAAATATATATATTTATTTTTTTTACCTTTATTTTACTAGGCAAGTCAGTTAAGAACAAACTCTTATTTTCAATGACGGCCTAGGAACAGTGGGTTAACTGCCTGTTCAGGGGCAGAATGACAGATTTGTACCTTGTCAGCTCGGGGATTTGAACTTGCAAATTTTCGGTTACTAGTCCAACACTCTAACCACTAGGCTACCCTGCCGCCCCGAAGAGGTGGTAAGATTCGATTCACTAACATTTGTTACATTAACAAATTATTTTTCCAATTTAAATTATAATCTACTGCTGATGGAGCTCATGAGATGGGCCACTCTACGAGGGATCTGTCTGAGCCGACTTCTCTGTGTGTGTGTGTGTGTGTGTGTGTATCAGTTGGGGGGACAATGTTTGCTATCCCACCCATTAAAAATCTTAAGAGTTAGTAATTTATTGGAAAACATTTGCCAATGAATACAGAGCACAACTTTGTATTTCAACCCCTTCTCATAATGTAATGGTTTAGACCTTTTGGAAGTTTTGTTGGACTCGGAGTGAGCTCTTCTTCTCCAACTTTAGGCAGTGCGAGTTGCAAAAGTGATTGCTGTCCTTATTATCCTTGTTATGAAATGATTCACTTTACCCTTTTCATCCAAAAATTACATATATACTGATGGTTACAAGTGGAATGACGTTGGCCTGTTTAAATATGAAATTGTTTGTGAAAAGATTAAATGTAATTTTAGCTTCTTAAATGAGAGAACAGTTTGTCATAGAAAAACTCTGTTCACTCAGAGGCCCCGCTCAAGTGAACAGACATTGGTTGTAAACTATGAAACACTCCCTTCTCTTCACCCGGATATAAGCCCGTTGACGAAAATCCAACTTTGTGTTCTAAGGACGAGAGGACGTCGGTCCCCACGTTGAAAGGGCTAAGACAAGAACCTAACAAAATTAGCATCGAATTTCAACGTGAAGATGATGATCAACACGCCGAAAGATGAATTTCAACTATACCAGACAGAATAAAGCATGAGCTAAAAGTATGGCAACTTGGTGTGAACTTTGAAGTCTTATTCACTAAAGAAGTGATACCTCCTTGCCGATTGAATTAGCCGCAGCAATTTGTAAACGTGGGCTAGAAGAGGACGGACAGAGTATCCATTCTACCACACTCCAATTCACCACTAGACATCCTTCAGAGGACAAGACATCCATGCTGTATAACCCGGCCTTCTATCTATGACCAATCTACTGAAGCGCAGCTCAGAGTAAATATTTATTGCATTTTCCTTTTTCAAGTGGGCGGTTATTTAGAATGCATAAGATACTGTATTTACGATAGCATAGCTTCTCCCTTTGTTACTCTGTCTTCCCACTCTTTCATTCAAACCCAACCCCCTTTCTTTGTGTAACATATCATATCTGTTCCGTCCGCTAGGGACGTTTTCCTTTATGACAATTAGTATTCATTGTATGACCTATTCTGTGTACATGTAATTCTGTGTGATTATTTAGGTTTTAGTAAATAAATAATTAAACCAAATGTTGTATTGCTGATTCAACTTGTTAGCCAGGGTTCGTGAAGATAACCAAGAATTTACAACTTTCAGATGAGACTGAATAAGGTGAGGATTAAATATTGACTACTACTGATGTAAAATATTACTAGGTATTTATTAGTTTATTCATAAGCTAACAACTATATAAACATTCCTTCGCGGTGCCCCGACTTTCTAGTTAATTACATTTACCTGATTAGCTTAATCAGGTCATATTAATTACAGAGAAATTATTATTATTATTATTTATTTATTTTTGTTTTGAATTTTACCCCTTTTTCTCCCCAATTTCGTGGTATCCAATTGTTTAGTAGCTACTATCTTGTCTCATCGCTACAACGGAGAGACGAAGGTTGAAAGTCATGTGTCCTCCGATACACAACCCAACCAAGCCACACTGCTTCTTAACACAGTGCGCATCCAACCCGGAAGCCAGTCGCACCAATGTGTCGGAGGAACCACCGTGCACCTGGAAACCTTGGTTAGCGCGCACTGTGCCCGGCCCGCCAAAGGAGTCGCTGGTGCGCGATGAGACAAGGATATCCCTACCGGCCAAACCCTCCCTAACCCGGACAACGCTAGGCCAATTGTGCGTTGCCCCACGGACGTCAGGGACGCGGCCGGTTACGACAGAGCCTGGGCGCACACCCAGAGTCTCTGGTGGCACAGCTGGTGCTGCAGTACAGCGCCTTTAACCAATGCGCCACCCGGGAGGCCCGAGAAATTATTTTATAGAATAGCATATCATATCACTTAATCCGGCATAGTCAAAGACATGACAAAAGCAAAACAAAATAAATACTTTTGATGATGGTAAACCTGAACAATCAAAATAAAATCATATGTAAGATTGGTTAGAGGTGCCACGTATCAATGCACTCATATCTGAAAAATTGGAACCGGGTTGGGACCGGTGAATCGTTACATCTGTGTTGATCAGCTTTCAAGAGTTAGACCACAAAGTCCCTCAAGGCAAGTCATCAGTCAACTGGTTTCTCATTGCTAGACATTGCAATCTCAACAAAGAATGACAAGTGAATCATTCTCATTGCCTGTCTCTGTCATAGTTGACTGATGTAATGTTCGCAAGCCAGAATAAGGTAGACTGAATAAAACACTATTTGAAGGCGGAACAGGCAAATAAGTGAAACGGCTTTTGATCTTTGTGAAGAGAAACCTGCAAATGGATGCTAACCCGTCATTTAAAAAACTAACATCCCCAAAACCTGCCTAAATGACAATCACACTGTAGCACTAACATCTACAATTATGAAGTGCTTTGAAAGGCAGGCAAGTGTGCATAGAGTCAGTGCAGATAGTCTGGGGGTACCATTAATTATGACACACATCAACACCATCATCCCAGACACCATGGACCCACTTCAATTCGCATACCGCCCCAACATATCCACAGATGACACAATCTCAATTGCACTTCACAATGCCCTCTCCCAAAAGGGAAAATAACTATGTGAGAATGTTGTTAATAGACTACAGTGCAGCGTTCAAAACCACAGTCCCCTCCAAGCTCATCACCAAGCTGGGGACTCTGGGAATGATCACCTCCTTCTGTAACTGGATCCTGGACTTTCAGACGGGATGCGCCCCAGGTGGTTTGGGTAGGTAACAACACCTCTTCCATACTGACCCTCAACACTGGGGCATCTCAAGGGTGTGTGCTTAGTCCCTTCTGTACTCCCTGTTCACACACAACTGTGTGGCCACGCAAGACTCCAACACCATCATCACGTTTGCTGACGACACGATGTGGGTAGGCCTGATCACCGACGGCAATAAGACTGAGAAGTGTGGTGCCATGACAACAATCTCTCCCTAAACGTCAGTAAGACCAAGGAGCTAATTGTGGACTACAGCAGAAAGGATGAGGGCACATCCTCATCCACAGGGCGGTAGTGGAGTGGGTCGAGAGTTTCAAGTTCCTTGGCATCCACATCACTAAAGACTTAACATGGTCCACACACACCCGGAAAGTCATGAAGAGCGATTCTTCCCCGTAAGGAGGCTGAAAATAGTTATCATCAGGCCATGGATCCTCAAAAAGTTGGCGAGGACAGCCCAGTACATCTCTGGAGCCGAGCTCCCTGCCATCAAGGACCTCTATAACAGGCGGTACCTGAAAAATTGCCAAAGACTTCAGCCACCCAAGCCATAGACTGTTCACTCTGCTACCATCCTGCAAATGTTATCGGAGCATCGCGGCTCTCAGACCAACAGGCTCAGAAACAGCTTCTACCCCCAAGTCATAAGACTCCTAAATGGCCATAGTACTGCTATATAGTTATTTAATGGTAACCAAGACTATCTGCACTGACTCTATGCACACACATGAGACTATACAGTGCATTCGTAAAGTATTCAGATCCCTAGACTTTTTCCACATATTGTTGCTTCACCGCCTTATTTGAAAATGTATTAAATAAAAAATGTTCCTCATCAATCCACACACAAACCCCATCATGACAAAATTAAAACAGGTTTTTAGAAATGTTTGAAATGTATAAAAAAAAAAAAAACATAAATTACTTATTTACATAAGTATTCAGACCCTTTGCTATGAGACTCGAAATTGAGCTCAGGTGCATCCTGTTTCCATTGATCATCCTTGAGATGTTTCTACAACTTGATTGGAGTCCACCTGTGGTAAATTAAATTGATTGGACATCATTTGGAAAGGCACACACCTGTCTATACAAGGTCCCACAGTTGACAGTGCATGTCAAAAACCAAGCCATGAGGTCGAAGCAATTGCCCGTAGTGCTCCGAGACAGGATTGTGTCGAGGCACAGATCTGGGAAGGGTACCAAAACATTTCTGCAGCATTGAAGGTCCCTAAGAACACAGTAGCCTCTATCATTCTTAAATGGAAGCAATTTGGAACAATCAAGACTATAAGTGGCCGCCCGGCCAAACTAAGCAATAGGGGGAGAAGGGCATTGGTCAGGTAGGTGACCAAGAACCCGATTGTCACTCTGACAGAGCTCCAAAGTTCCTCTGTGGAGATGGGAGAACCTTCCAGAAGGACAACCATCTCTGCAGCCCTTCACCAATCAGGCCTTTATGGCAGAGTGGCCAGACAGAAGCCACTCCTTAGTAAAAGGCACATGACAGCCCACTATGAGTTTGCAAAAAGGCACCTAATGACTCTCAGAACATGAGAAACAAGATTATCTGGTATGATAAAACCAAGATTGAACTCTTTGACCTGAATGACAAGCGTTTCGAGGAAACCTGGCCCCATCCCTACGGTGAAGCATCATGCTGTGGAGATGTTTTTCAGCGGCAGGGACTGGGACAATTGTCAGGATCAAGGGAAAGATGAACGGAGCAAAGTACAGAGAGATCATAGATGAAAACCTGCTCTAGAGTGCTCAGGACCTCAGACCGGGGCAAAGGTTCACCTTCCAACAAGACGATGACCCTAAGCACACAGCCAAGACAATGCAGGAGTGGCTTCGGGACACGTCTCTGAATGTCCTTGAGAGGCCCAGCCAGAACCCGGACTTGAACCGATCGAACATCTCTGGAGAGACCTGAACATTTCTCATCCAACTGTCATGGCGTTGCCCTCTTTGGGTACAGCAAGCCCCATCCCCCTCTCCCTGCCTCCCCCTGCCTCCTTCAACTAGGCTGCTGTGGTCAGAGAGGTCGTAAATTCCAGGAAGATCTTGCCTCATGGACACACAGTATAAAGACAGAGTGAAGTTTCATAGAGAACAAAGGAATTTCTTCCACCTCACAGAACTTGAGGTCCGAACAACATTTATGTTCCGGAGAAGGTATAAAAGATCGGTGAAGAATCCATCTCAACCGACCATGTTTTTCTCCATTACGAGAGGACAAAGGTTATAGACCATGTTTTTCTCCATTACGAGAGGACAGAGGTTATAGACCATGTTTTTCTCCATTACGAGAGGACAGAGGTTATAGACCATGTTTTTCTCCATTATGAGAGGACAAAGGTAACAGACCATGTTTTCTCTCAATCACGAGAGGACAAAGGTTGCAGACCATTGCTGAATCTTTTAACCATACCGCGTGGTTAAACTCTTAGACTATCGATATCGACAGAATAAGAACACGTCTTTGATATTAATTACTCGTCTGCAGATAGGAATTTGGTATCATTGAAGGCGAAGAATGAAAAGACCCCTCCGAGACATCCATTCTACAACAACATGTATGAATGTCACTCTGAACTACCCACGACAGAGAGAGCGAGAGGACGGAAACTCTCCAACAGAAACTAACTTTTCAACAGCGATCAAGATGACACACTGAGCGTAAATATATATATTGATTGCAATTGTTCCCGCATGAGTGAGCGTTCATGTGTAAAGGATTAGCATTTCAATTGTTATAATTATCAACTCTGTAGTGACTTCTCAGTCGACCCCCACTTCCCTTTTGTCTAACAAGCAGCCATGCCAGTTTAGCCCACTAGGGCACATTCCCCTATCATTTCTTGTAACCATATTTACTTTGTTTGTTTGTGTGTGCACATCTGTGATTGTTTAGTTAGTTAATAAATTAATGATTTAAGACAATTGATGTATGGATGACTCATAGTGAAGACTGGGTTCGTGCAGATAAGCAACAATTTACGACGTTTGGAATGAGACTAACGTGAAGTAAAGTAAATAATTCATTAATTCAAAGACTAATCAGATATAAAATATCTGAAAAGTTATATTAGGAAATTATAACTTTGTAATCTGAATATTTTCCTTGGTGCCCCGACTTCCTAGTTAATTACAGCTACATGATTAATCAGGGTTAGGGTTAGCCCTAACCCTAACCCTAACCCTCACATAATACTAATTACAGAGAATCTTTGATAAAAACTAAAAGTTTAATGATAGTAAACCTTGAGAGGATCTGCAGAGAAGAATGGGAGAAACTCCCCAAATATAGGTGTGCCAAGCTTGTAGCATCACACCCAAGAAGACTCAAGGCTGTAATCGCTGCCAAAGGTGCTTCAACAAAGTACCGAATAAAGGGTCTGAATACTTATGTAAATATGATATTGTCGTACATTTGCAAAAAAATATATATATATTTTTTGTTTTGTTATTATGGGGTATTGTGTGTAAAAACAATTGAATACATTTTAGAGTAAGGCTGTAACGTAACAAAATGTGGAAAAAGTCAAGGGGTCTCAATACTTTCCGAATGTACTGCATGATGTATATTTACACACTCTCACACAAAACCCACAAACATTCACATACTCTACATACTCTACGCACGCACACACCCACCCACCGACACAACACAAACACACATACACGCACGGATGCACACACACACTTTTACCCTCATCATTTGCTGCTGCTACTTGTTCTTTATTTTACTCTAATTATTATCTATCCTGATGCCTGGTCACTTTACTCTGCCTTCATGTACATATCTACCTCAAATATCTTATTATTATCTATCCTGATGTCTAGTGACTTTAGCCTGCCTTCATGTACATATCTACCTCAAATATCTCGTACATCTGCACATTGATCTGGTACTGGTTCTCCCTGTTTCTAGCTTCATTCTTGTGTATTTTATTAATCTTGTGCTGCTATTTTTGTATTATTATTTAACTCTGCATCGTTGGTAAGGGTTTGTAAGCTAGCATTTCATGGTTAAATCTACACCCGTTGTATTCGACGCATGTGACAAATGAAATTGGATTTGTGTTGGTCTGTACAGCGCTGACTGTTTATAACATGCTTATGGATGTTTTCTTAATAGCTGATGAAGTGTGGTCCTTATGTACGCCCCTGCAACTATGTAAAACAGGCTTGCCATTGTTTAATCAAATATATATATATATATATGACCCTTGGGTGTTTTGGTCAGGGAACTCATGTTATTGAGGTGAAATATTGGGAGACTTTGATCAACCGAATGTGCACAGTCGGAACAGTCCAATTTTCCAAAGGCCCCTAATCTGTTTGGACAGGTCCAGTACTGCGTCAAGCACTAGCATTACCATGCACTTGAACATTAATAATGCACAAATCAATTTCCTCTGGCTTTTCTATGAGGGGCCTTTTCAATTGCCTTGTGTGGTACCCCGAGGGGCCACTTACTCCAGTTCTGTTGACCTCTTTGTCCCTTCCTCACCCCGACTGTCCTTCCATTAAAATGATAACCTTTTCATTCTGTGGCATATGAATTGGGATGGCCAACAACTGTACACAGACTATTGAAAGTATCCAATGCTCTCAATACTTTTAAAACTGCATTAAAAGATGGGTTGACGCTCGGGGCCATGTTGGAAATTAAGCAAAGTGCTGTCCTGAAACAGATTTGCAGTTGCTTTCAGTTTATATCAGGAAGTGGAGATTGACACAATGGAGATGCATGACCAGATTCAATGTTCAATATGACTGTTTAAAGTCACAACAATGACAGCTCCTCACCAGTAAACCTTATTTGTCCGATTTTAACCATTTGAACCCAACGGTTTCGTAGCGAGGCTCTGAGAAACTTGAATTGATATTTTAATCGTAAAGGGAGCAGAATATTGTTGACACGGCATCAGTGCTATCAAAGTCACACAGGGACATATTTTTAAATATCATACTTTCATTGGTGAAACCATAGATTACGGTGAATGCCAATCAGACAATCAGTTTTGTATATGAACATCATCAAGTGAAAAACAAATTCACATATTGTCAACAGTTGTAGCATATGAGGAAACAAACAAAAACCCTGTCATACTGTGTGTCATACGCAGGGTAATTACAATACCATACCACCAAGGAAGCTGCAGTCTGTTGCAGAATGGCTCGTTACAAATGACTGCTTTGGGTAATGGTGTTTTCTTTGCCCGGGAATTGAAATATAATATCATTAAATAGAGATATGCAGAACAAAGTGTCAACAGATCCATCTTGGACGTTTTCTCAGTCTGACCTGCAACGCTGATCCCTATGTCGGATCCAGCTCATCATTGAGACGTCTCGCGACGGATATCTGTGGATGTGCCCATCCAACATTGTGAGATTTATGGTTGTCAATATGTTCAGGCAGGAGCGATGACTGGCAATTACGGATGGATCCTGAAGAATGCTGAACAGACAGTCTATTACTGAGAATATCCTGTTTGACAAAATAAATGTTGAAGAGAGCCTATAACCTCTCTTCAACTCCATCATACAGGTGCATACACACAGCCATGCACAAACGCACGCACACACAAGAACTCTACAACTGCCTCATCCAAAGACCTCAGCGATGGGCACCTAGTGTATAACCAGGCTTGCAATCATGGGGTACAGCATTGCATTCAGATAATATGTGATGTAGATTGTAGTTGCTTAAATGTCATGTAGAATCATGTCATCTCTATTTAAAACACCTCTATCTGCAATGTTCACAACGTGAACCTATATTTTGGGGATCAAAAAGCATGAACTCTTAATAGACTATTGCGATCTTACAATGCTGGGCCAACGTGCTCCAACGCTAGCATTAGGGGATGGAGTTAGCGCTAGCAATTTTGTAGTGTTTTGCGGAGAAGAAAATACAACAACAAAAAAAGAAACGCAATAAAGCAGAGCTTCGGCGATGGTACACACGAGTGTTCAGTTCAGTGGCGTCCTCATGGTGGTATTTTAGGGCCCATGTAATGAATTTACTATGGGGTGGGCAGAATGCCACTGGAGAAAGGGGGAATGAAGGAAAGGATTAGGAAGCATTTTGGTGCTTTAACATCGCTCACCACGCCCACAAACATCGTCACTCTTCATTATGTTCCCCGAATATGAAATCATCTGTTTCTATTTTAAGTGGAATCTGGAATGAAAACTCACAGCTACCAAAAGTAACAACCCATTCAAGGAAATGACAGTCGCCGCACCAGACAAAAACTGACTCAAAGGCATCCACAACATCTGTTTTATAATGATGTAAGTACTATTTTGTTTCACATAAAAAAATTATATATATTATGACCAGGAAAAGACCTAGATCCTAGACCTAGATCCTAGATCTGGTAGATGTCACCTCAGGCTTTAATACAGAAACTTTGCAGGTCCTAAAAAGACAAGAAATATCAAGAGTTTGTCTGAGGAAGTCATTTATTGTATCATCCAATCTGTTTTATATCTGATTATCTGTTGTGATATACATACAGTACATGAACAGCATATTTGGTCAATTTGTCAGGCTACATATTGTCAGAGGAATTCTTAGCCATCCTAATTGAATTAACATACGAGAGAGAGAGTGACAGGACTGGAGTCACTGTCAATCCCCAGCAACAGCTTGACCATATCAGCCTGCACACCGGTGTCTCCGGTGGGATCCAGCCCGCACATTGGTTGTAGCAGAGGGATCTCCAGGTGCGGGCCTCATCAGCCTCCATTGTGAAGCCACATGAGTTGGTGTACCAAATGGCTCACAGGGTATTGCACCTGAGCTCAGGTCCAGGGTGCCAAGAGCTGGTGTATTGTCAAACACAGCCCAGGAACACAACCAGCAGGCAGTTGGGCTAACAGCTGTTTTCTTTTACCAACCTGAGAAATAAATATTTGGGAAAATAACCACAAATGAGTTGTGTCCACTCCATGTGGGAGACATCTGTTGCACAGACTGCACTTGCCTCTGGTAGCGATAGGGATTCCATTCAGGACGCTGTCTTTTGTTCTCATGTTTTTCAGGATTTGGTGGGTTGGGCTCCAGCGAGGCAACGTTGTACAGTAGGTTGTAGAGTAAGTTGCTCATCATAAAGAAACATTTCAAATGTAGTTAAGCAAGTATTGAAATTTAATATTAACATTGTTGATCTGTACTGTCTACCAGAGAATTTTGCACTGATTAAGAAGAAGGGGTTTGTTACAAGTTATACCACCTCGCTCTTAGTGATCCGCCCGCTCTGTCCCCCTGTGGGTCAAAACGAGCGTGCCACACGTGGTTGTCTGTAGTACAACGGAACTGCATACTACTACAGTGGCTATAAGCCTGCATCTGTTTGCGTTTGTTTAATTGGATAATTATATGGAGAGTTTAACAAATGTCTCTCCTTAATATACTATAATGATGCCTAATGCCTAAATAATCCAATTCATAAGTTATAAATTAACTAGTTATTAATTGGGAACAATAAGAGGTTATGTATTGGTAAAAAAAAAAAGTACTCTTACTGTCACACCCTGATCACCTGTCTTGTGCTCGTCTCTACCCCCACTAGTTGTCTCTGATTTTCTCCATTATCCCCTGTGTATTTATACCTGCATTTTCTGTCTGTCTGTTACCAATTCGTCTGGTCTTGTCAAGTCGTCCCAGTGTGTTTTTCAATGTTTTTCCTTCTCTCTAGTTTGTGTTCTAGTCTTCCCGGTTCCGTCCGGCTTTAGCCTGCCCTGACCCTGAGCCTGCCTGCCGTTCTACGCCTGCCTGACTCTTATTAGGATTACTGCTCTCTGCCTGTCCTGGACCTGCCATTTGCCTACCCCTTGTATATAATACATATCTGAGACTCAAACCATCTGCCTAAATCTGAGTCCTACAGCTTGGGAGAAGAGTCCTGTGGGAGGGTAAAACTCAATGCAAATATTAAATTGAATGCCTGAATAGACTCCCTGCTAGCTTTATGGTGTCAAAATGACTCAAACGAGATGCCTAAAGCCTAATGCAAGGCAATATATTCCGCTGCCAAAACACATTTTTCTCCCTCACTAATGATAACAAATGTGAATTTAGCACCGTGGGAGAGAACAAGGATCAAACGAATGTGCCGGGTCAAGGAGAGTTCACCACAAATATCAAAGCGTTGGCTTTAGTCCTTGGATTCTGTCATTGAGGGTCTGGATTCTGTCATTGAGAGTAACTGATTTGCCATGCTATTTGACAAAAGGCCTTATTAAGGGCTTCGCCTGCTCCTTGGGTAAGCTGTTTGGGAATACTGGGGCCAGGACAATTATATGGCCTTGAACCGTTTCAATTTCATTCATTTGACATTGACATTATACTTTACAGGTGCACTTTGGCCTTATTCAGTTGCAATAGTGTTTTGTATGTGACTCTTCTATTCAGCTACTAGTGAAATTCAGACCAATATATTGTATCTGCGGCGGAAAGCATATCAAATAAATCAAGCAAGCAATCAATCAATATAGAAAGTATACAGATCAATCAATCATTATGTTTCACATATTGTTGCTCTTGTAGTCAACGGTGACCTCTGATATCATCACATGCTATCTCTTTGGGTTTGACCCTAATCATCAGAACCCATCAGACTTCAGATTGTCATCTCCATTTCAGGTCACTGTTTTATTAATCCAAAAGTAATTACATGCTTTGGTATCTGAGTAACACGATACACATGACTACCTTGGATTTCAGACACTGTTTGAATTAATTGCAAACTTAAACGGTACAAGCCAAAAGTAATTACTTGAAAGAAGAGCATGGTGAATGGTCATTTTGTGGGCCCAGAGAGGCATGAATGTCCACAAGTCTCACTCCGGCACACAGGCAAATTCAACCTGAGGGATTCCATCTGCATGTAAATACAATCAGATAAGAGGGTCCCATTTCTCTTGGTTCCCCCCGACACTCGTTTAAATCTGACACACTTCTACCGGCAGGCTGTCTATTAGACTTGCAAGTCATGCACATTTTGCATAAATACTGCTCAGAGTCGTAATATAATTCCAGGAAGTCATTCACACAATACAGAATATCCAATATTTTGAATATTTTGGCAATGGGAAATGGGCGTTATTCTCAATAAACCTTTGGCGTGAAATATGAGAGAAATTTATAGCGACTGTATTCGCCAAAATAATATGCTCGCCAGGTGAATGAATCACATTGGCCGGGAGTGACAAACTGGTGCTGTGTGACATAAATAAAATGCTAATGAAGGAAAAAGGGGAAAGCCTTATTATGTCTTTGAGCTGAAGCTCCGTTGGCCCTGTTTTGAAAGAAAAGGCCAGGTCTTGGCTGGATACGAGCGTATGTTGAATGCCCCTGCATTCCAAGGGATTTGGATGATCCACAAGTACTGTGGCATGAAGCTAACGTGTGGGTGAATGCTTTATGAATTACATGGAAATCTCCACATGAAGTAAAGACAGAACTTTTGTCACACATGTTCTATTGAATAGCAACAGTAAAATGAGTTAAATGAAATACAAAACGATTTAGCTTCATAGTTACAACTACCATTTTCCATTTGAAAACTGGTGAATCACAGGTGGAAATGCTATGTGAGCTCCATGCAAGCACACACAGTATGGTACTGTCGTTCTATATATACAAGCTGAAGTGACTACATATTTAGTGTGTATTTAATGTATGTTGTAGTCAGTTCAACAAACCAACAACAAGATCATTGTTGATGCTGACCGTAGTTTATATTTTTATACTGTTTTGTCATGGCCTCTTGCATGTTGGCTCCTATTCAAAGATTTACCTAAGTCGTTACATCCTATTGGTTTTAATAGGTGGACCCCCTGTATCCCAAAGATTATTCCACCAAGCCCGCTCACTATAATCGGAGCCTGCCAAAAAGTTTTGTTCATCCCTACTTTGTCACCTCTTCTGAGATAATAGATTTTCTAAATGAAAAACTGAAAATTAATGTTCACCATTAATCCAAGCTCCTTCCATTTACCTTCATGCTATGATTGAGTTGCGGATTAAGCGCAAACAAAAGCATTGGCCATAAATTGATTCATCTTGCCTCAGTAGGTATCTTGCCGCTCTCCTGTGGGGAAGGCAAGAGGAAATTCTCTAAAGTCTCAACGTTCTAAACAAATCTAAGGGTTATGAGTCTAGTCAATCAAAATAAATATCACATGGAGACTTGATCTGGATAAGAAACTAATATTGTAAGTCAGTAATGTTTCAAATGATTGGAATCTTACTGCTATTTTTGCTACTAGGCCTTTGGCACAATGTACTCATCATTGTCAGTCAGACAGTTCATTGTAAGTCAGACAGTTCGCACAGCGTTGGCCGCCTCCAGAGTAATAGTGAATCCAACTTCACAGCCTGCCACAGACGATATCAAAACTTTTGCACCTTGACTTGCAAATCGGATAATAGTGGATTTATAAAGATAGTCATCTCCCCTCTCGCAGTTACTCAATCTCTCACATGTTTTTTGAGAGGCTGTGATAGAGCCAAAGTAGACAGGTAGTTAGCCTGAATTAGCAACCTCTGCACTTCCTTGAGGGTTGGCTTGCTTTGATAGACCCGAAACTTATATCATCAAATTCTTAGAATTAACACAAATGGGGATATTTGATTTGGAGTTGGAATTTGACTGACTGACACACAGATAGCACTTCCTTTCAAAGTTGTCCATCTGTAGTATTGGCCTGAGACTAAACTGAGCAATATTTCGTTATCTCCCAGCTAAATAAAAAAGGGGCTACTCCTTCACACACACAGGGTCAAGGGAATTGGAAGAATCTGACAGGCCGGTCAGGCTTTTGGTGGGGTCCATTCTCAAACTAGATAAAGTGTCGGCCCAGTTAAATGTTGACCAATTTCTCGTTTTCAAGCTCCATTCAGACCTGTCTTATCTCCCTACACAGCCCACTGTAAGGCCAGCACCGTCTCGGCGCGACAAGTGTAAAGATAAACTTGACAGATCAACTTTTTTGATAGTCACCAAGCCTATAAACAACCTGGGTACTCTAATCTGATAATCCTCAAATGAAAGATTAGGTCTGGGTGAGTGTTATTCTGTTGTCACTCTTGCTTACAGCATCACATGGGCTTTCTGCTGACAGGTTAACTAAACCCCATTGATGATTCCAGCTTACAAGTAAAAATTAAAGCAGGAAACACCAGTGACTTGATCAATAAAAAAGTGGTCAGATAAAGCAGATGCTAAGCTACAGGACTGTTTTGCTAGCACAGACTGGAATATGTTCCATTATTCCTCCAATGGTATTGAGGAGTACACCACAGCAGTCAATGGATTTATCAAGAAGTTCATCAAGGACGTTGTTGGCAACACCCATATTGAGCTAAAGGATAGAGCTGCCGCTTTCAAGGAGCGGGACTCTAACCCGGAAGCTTATAAGAAATCCTGCTATGCCCTCCGATGAACCATCAAAAAGGCAAAGCGTCATTACAGGACTATTATCGAATTGTACTACACCGGCTCCGATGCTCGTCGGATGTGGCTGGCCTTGCAAACCATTACAGACTACAAAGGGAAGCAAAGCCGAGAGCTGCCCAGTAACACGAGCCTACCTGACAAGCAAAACTACTTCTATGCTCGCTTCGAGTAATAACACTTAAACATGCATGAGAGCACCAGCTGTTCCGGAAGACTGTGTGATCACGCTCTCCGCAGCCGATGTGAGTAAGACCTTTACACAGGTCAACATTCACAAGGCTGCAGGGCCAGACGGATTACCAGGACGTGTACTCCGAGCATGCACTGATCAACTGGCAAGTGTCTTCACTGACATTTTCAACCTCTCCCTGTTCCGAATCTGTAATACCATATTTTTTTAAGCAGACCATCATAGTCCCTGTGCCCAAGAACACTAAGGTAACCTGACTAAATGACTACAGACCCGTAGCACTCACGTCTGTAGCCACAAAGTGCTTTGAAAGGCTGGTCATGGCATAATTATCCCAGAAACGCGAGACCCATTCCAATTTGCATGCCACCCTAACAGATCCACAGATTATGCAATCTCTACTGCACCCCACACTGCCATTTCCCACCTGGACAAAAGGAACATGTGAGAATATGTGAGAATGCTATTCATTGACTACAGCTCAGCATTCAACATCACTGTACCCTCAAAGCTCAAAGGACCCTGGGACAAAACACCTCCCTCTGCAACTGGATCCTGGACTTCCTGACGGGCCGCCCCCCAGGTGGTAAGGGAAGGTAACAACACATCCGCCACGCTGATCCACCCTCAGGGGTGTGTGCTCAATCCCCTCCTGTACTCCCTGTTCACTCATGACTGCACAGCGAGACATGATTCCAAAACCATCTTTACGTTTTCAGGTGACATAACAACGACGAGACAGCCTATAGGGAGAAGGTCAGAGACCTGGCCATGTGGTGCCAGGACAACAACCTCTCCCTCAATGTGATCAAGACAAAGGAGATGATTGTGGATTGTGGACACCCCAATTCCCCACCATTCTCATAGCAGAGCAGGTTGAGAGCTTCAAGTTCCTTGGTGTCCACAAGTCATGAAGAGGGCCTGACAAAACATATTCCCCCTCAGGAGACTGAAAAAAATTGGCATGGGTCCACAGATACTCAAAAGGTTCTACAGCTGCACCATCGAGAGCATACTGAATGGTTGTATCACTGACTGGTATGGCAACTGTTCGGCCTCCGACCACAAGGCACTATAGAGGGTAGTGCGTACGGCCCAGTAATTTTTCCAACTATTGTTTACAGACAAATTATTTCATTGTATCACAATTCCAGTGGGTCAGAAGTTCACATACACTAAGTTGACTGTGTCTTTAAACAGCTTGGAACATTCAGGAAAATGATGTCATGGCTTTAGAAGCTTCTGATAGGCTAATTGACATAATTTGAGTCGGTTGGAGGTGTACCTGTGGATGTATTTCAAGGCCTACCTTCAAACTCAGTGCCTCTTTGCTTAACATCATGAGAAAATCAAGAGAAATCAGCCAAGACCTAAGAAAAAAAATGGTGGACCTCCACATGTCTGGTTCATCCTTGGGAGCAATTTCCAAATGCCTGAAGGTACCACGTTCATCTGTACAAACAATAGTATGCAAATATAAACACCATGGGACCGCGCAGCCGTCATACAGCTCAGGAAGGAGACGTGTTCTTTCTCCTAGAGATTAATGTACTTTGGTGTGAAAAGTGCAAATCAATCCCAGAACAACAGCAAAGGACCTTGTGAAGATGTTGGAGGAAACCGGTACAAAAGTATCTAAAATAAGTCCTATATCGACATAACCTGAAAAGTCGCTCAGCAAGGAAGAAGCCACTGCTCCAAAACCGCCATAAAAAAAGCCAGACTACAGTTTGCAACAGCACATGGGGACAAAGTTCGTACTTTTTGGAGAAATGTCCTCTGGTCTGATGAAACAAAAATGGAACTGTTTGGCCATATTGACCATCCTCGGATGGGGCCACAGTGTCTCCTGACCCCTCCTGTCTCAGCCTCCAGTATTTATGCTGC
Source organism: Oncorhynchus nerka (assembly GCF_034236695.1). Classification (NCBI taxonomy): domain Eukaryota; kingdom Metazoa; phylum Chordata; class Actinopteri; order Salmoniformes; family Salmonidae; genus Oncorhynchus; species Oncorhynchus nerka. The sequence continues at coordinate 51,807,712 of NC_088403.1, read as the reverse complement.
AGTAGTTTATGTGTCGGGGGGCTAGGGTCAGTTTGTTATATCTGGAGTACTTCTCCTGTCCTATTCGGTGTCCTGTGTGAATCTAAGTGTGCGTTCTCTAATTCTCTCCTTCTCTCTTTCTTTCTCTCTCTCGGAGGACCTGAGCCCTAGGACCATGCCCCAGGACTACCTGACATGATGACTCCTTGCTGTCCCCAGTCCACCTGGCCGTGCTGCTGCTCCAGTTTCAACTGTTCTGCCTTATTATTATTCGACCATGCTGGTCATTTATGAACATTTGAACATCTTGGCCATGTTCTGTTATAATCTCCACCCGGCACAGCCAGAAGAGGACTGGCCACCCCACATATGCTCTCTCTAATTCTCTCTTTCTTTCTCTCTCTCTGAGGACCTGAGCCCTAGGACCATGCCCCAGGACTACCTGACACCATCCCAACTGTGAAGCACAGGGGTCGCAGCATCATTTTGTGGGGGTGCCTTGCTGCAGGAGGTACTGGTGCACTTCACAAAAGAGATGGCATCATGAGGGAGGACAATTATGTGGATATATTGAAGCAACATCTCAAGACATCAGTCAGGAAGTTAAAGCCTGGTCGCAAATGGGTCTTCCAAATGGACAATTACCCCAAGCATACTTCCAAAGTTGTGGCAAAATGGCTTACGGACAAAAAAGTCAAGGTATTGGAGTGGCCATCACAAATCCCTGACCTCAAGCCTATTGAACATTTGTGGGCAGAACTGAAAAAGTGAGTGCAAGCAAGGATGCCTTCAAACCTGACTCGGTTTCACAAGCTCTGTCAGGAGGAATGGGCCAAAACTCTTGTGGAAGGCTACCTGAAACGTTTGACCCAAGTTAAACAATTTAATGGCAATGCTACTAAATACTAATTGAGTGTATGTAAACTTCTGACCCACTGGGAATGTGATGAAAGAAATAAAAGCTGCTATTATTCTGACATTTCACATTCTTTATATAAAGCGGTGATCCTGACTGAGCTAAGTCATTTAATTTTTACCTGGATTAAATGTCAGGAAGAGTGAAAACTGAGTTTAAATGTATTTGGCTAAGGTGTATGTAAACTTCCTACTTCAACTGTACATACTACCTCAATTAACTCGACTAACCAGTGCCCCCCGCACATTTACTCTGTACCGGTACCCCCTTGTATATAGTCTCGCTATTGTTATTTTACTGCTGCTCTTTAATCACTTGTTGCTTTCATTTCGTATTCATTTATTTATTTTATTTTTTTAACTACATTGTTGGTTAGTGGCTCGTAAACAAGCATTTCACTGTCAGGTTGTTCTATTCGGCGCATGTGACTAATACAATTTGATTTAATTTGATCTCTGCAGGTTAAGTAATACATCAGAAATGTAATATTAATTTTTAAATGGAGATTCTCCATTGAGCTTGCTTTTTAGCACAGGACTAGGTTAATAATAAGTGTACCCAGTAAGCCTTAAATACTGATATAGCACTATTGCCTGACTGGTTATTTAGGATTGTAGTTACTTCCTAGATGTAAAACACTGAAGTCGTTACAGCTTGTTACAGCTTGTGCTCTGACTGCCAACTTGTGACGAGGCCAGGCCAAAGAGTTGCGGAGTAATTCAAACATTCTTCAAACTGCCATTTATTTTCCCAGAGTTGTAATTATGGTCTATTAAAATGCAAATGATGTCAATGGCAGAGGAGTGCTAATCACTCAATGTCTGTTTATGGGCAGTGGAGCTACATTAGGGGAGCAGGCAGAGAAGAAGACCACCATTAACAGATAGCCTGCTATCTGGGAGGGATTATTTGTGAAACTAATGTGCCTATTTGATGAGAGCCAGAAACCCATGCATTGAGTAAGCTAAGGCAAAAACAAAAAAAGGTATTTTCAAGTAAATATTCATTTTTATAGATGCATTCTCAGTGGTCATCAGCCCAGAAAATAGGAATGACCTGTTTTGATTGAATTAATAATTTCAAGATAAATAAATGACCTTTGATCCACCATTATTTGTTGAGTTGAGGTCCATTGTATGTGATTATTTCATATTTTCAGTCTTTCGGTGTGATCTGCTCATTTATTAATAAGGCCAAGCACTACACCCGCATGCATAGTGGGGTATTAATGATTAATGAATTGTATTAATCATAAAACAAATCAACTTTTAACAGTTGAATGTAGACACAAATATAAAACATTCTTGTACCTCAATTCTTTTTACATATAGAATAAAAAATACACAAATGAGGCAATATCTCATTAAATATGTGCATATTTGCATTTTGCACAAATCCATTTTTCTGGACATTGGATGAAGTCAGTCCAAATATTTTGGTTTCATTTTGAAAGGACACTACAGGACCAGACTTACTTTTTTTCATATTTCTATCTGTAAAATACTAGCGACATGCAATTTTTTGGTGCAATTTTCCAAAGAAAATGTTATCTATAATAAAAAATGTATCAACAATTCCCTCTGGGCAAGTCTGGAGAATATAGCTAAAGGATAACTAGACAACATGTGGTCAATGCAGATGCTTCTGAGGCTGAGGAAAAGGTGTGGGAAGACTTACTTTCGGGAAATGCCAGTTGAAGACAAGTACACCGAATACAGGCTAACAACTGCAAAACACCCATTTAGCCCAATCACCATCTCTTCAAAGTAACTAAATATATTCCGGTTTGTAACATTCTCTATGAAATGGTCTTTTAAATTATGTGTAATTTAATGTAGTGAATTTTGAAATGATTGATGCATGTCCATTTTAAAGTGGTTAAAATGCATTAAAATGTTCATGACGGTAGTATGATAAACTATAGAAAATATACATTTATCAGGTTTTTATTTGACTGCTACGTTTACAAAAAAAATTAAAAATGAAGGAACCAAAATATCAACAAATCTCAACTGATAAGTAGGTGAAAAATGTAATTGCATCCTGTGGTGCCTGGCCTTAATGTCCATAACTGAGTACTCAAACACAGCTTGGATACTATCACAGCCTATTGCTGGATATTGGAATGCACATTACTTCTGCAGGGTTGTGCATATGTACATGTGAATGTTCCTCAATACATTACAAGTAGGATGTGAATGTTCATCAGTGCATTAAAAGTAGGATGTAAATGTTCCTCAGAACATTATAAGTAGGATGTGAATGTTCCTCAGAACATTATAAGTAGGATATGAATGTTCCTCAGAACATTATAAGTAGGATGTGAATGTTCATCAGTGCATTAAAAGTAGGATGTGAATGTTCCTCAGAACATTATAACTAGGATGTAAATGTTCCTCAGAACATTATAACTAGGATGTGAATGTTCCTCAGAACATTATAACTAGGATGTAAATGTTCCTCAGAACATTATAACTAGGATGTGAATGTTCCTCAGAACATTATAACTAGGATGTGAATGTTCCTCAGTACATTATAACTAGGATGTGAATGTTCCTCAGAACATTATAACTAGGATGTGAATGTTCCTCAGAACATTATAACTAGGATGTGAATGTTCCTCAGTACATTATAACTAGGATGTGAATGTTCCTCAGTGCATTATAACTAGGATGTGAATGTTCCTCAGAACATTATAACTAGGATGTGAATGTTCCTCAGAACATTATAACTAGGATGTAAATGTTCCTCAGTACATTATAACTAGGATGTGAATGTTCCTCAGTGCATTATAACTAGGATGTGAATGATCCTCAGAACATTATAACTAGGATGTGAATGTTCCTCAGAACATTATAACTAGGATGTGAATGTTCCTCAGAACATTATAAGTAGGATGTGAATGTTCCTCAGAACATTATAAGTAGGATGTGAATGTTCCTCAGAACATTATACGTAGAATGTGAATGTTCCTCAGAACATTATAAGTAGGATGTGAATGTTCCTCAGAACATTATACGTAGAATGTGAATGTTCCTCAATACATTACAAGTAGGATGTGAATGTTCATCAGAACATTATACGTAGAATGTGAATGTTCCTCAATACATTATACGTAGAATGTGAATGTTCCTCAGAACATTATACGTAGAATGTGAATGTTCCTCAGAACATTATAACTAGGATGTGAATGTTCCTCAGAACATTATAACTAGGATGTGAATGTTCCTCAGTACATTATACGTAGAATGTGAATGTTCCTCAGAACATTATAAGAAGGATGTGAATGTTCCTCAGAACATTATAAGTAGGATGTGAATGTTCCTCAGTACATTATAAGAAGGATGTGAATGTTCCTCAGAACATTATAAGAAGGATGTGAATGTTCCTCAGAACATTATAAGAAGGATGTGAATGTTCCTCAGAACATTATAAGAAGGATGTGAATGTTCCTCAGAACATTATAAGTAGGATGTGAATGTTCCTCAGTACATTATACGTAGAATGTGAATGTTCCTCAGAACATTATAACTAGGATGTGAATGTTCCTCAGTACATTATACGTAGAATGTGAATGTTCCTCAGAACATTATAACTAGGATGTGAATGTTCCTCAGTACATTATACGTAGAATGTGAATGTTCCTCAGAACATTATAACTAGGATGTGAATGTTCCTCAGAACATTATAACTAGGATGTGAATGTTCCTCAGAACATTATAAGTAGAATGTGAATGTTCCTCAGTACATTATACGTAGAATGTGAATGTTCCTCAGAACATTATAAGTAGGATGTGAATGTTCCTCAGAACATTATAAGGGGGGTGTGAATGTTCCTCAGAACATTATAAGTAGAATGTGAATGTTCCTCAGTACATTATACGTAGAATGTGAATGTTCCTCAGTACATTATACTTAGAATGTGAATGTTCCTCAGAACATTATAAGTAGGATGTGAATGTTCCTCAGTACATTATAAGTAGGATGTAAATGTTCCTCAGAACATTATAAGTAGGATGAGAATGTTCCTCAGAACATTAGCAATAGATATAGTCCTTGGTTCACTCCAGACCTGTCTGCCCTTGACCAGCCCAAAAACATCCTGTGGCGTTCGGCATTAGCATCGAATAGCCCCCGTGATATGCAACTTTTCAGGGAAGTTAGGAACAAATATACACAGGCAGTTAGAAAAGCTAAGGCAAGCTTTTTCAAACAGAAATTTGCATCCTGTAGTCCTAACTCAAAAAAATTCTGGGACACTGTAAAGTCCATGGAGAATAAGAGCACCTCCTCCCAGCTGCCCACTGCTCTGAGGCTAGGAAACACTGTCACCACCACCTTTTTCAAAGGGGGTGACATTCTAGACCCAAACTGCTACAGACCTATATCTATCCTACCCTGTCTTTCTAAGGTCTTCGAAAGCCAAGTTAACAAACAGATTACTGACCATTTCGAATCCCACCATACCTTCTCCGCTATGCAATCTGGTTTCAGAGCTGGTCATGGGTGCACCTCAGCCAGCTGAAGGTTCTAAATTACATCATAACCACCATTGATAAGAGACATTACTGTGCAGCCGTATTTATCGACCTGGCCAAAGCTTTCGACTCTGTCAATCACAACATTCTTATTGTCAGACTCGACATCCTTGGTTTCTCAAATGATTGCCTCGCCTGGTTTACCAACTACTTCTCTGATAGAGTTCAGTGTGTCAAATCGGAGGGACTGTTGTCCGGTCCTCTGACAGTCTCTATGGGTGTGCCACAGGGTTCAATTCTCGGGCCGACTCTCTTTTCTGTATACATACTCTTTTCTGTATACATCAATGTTGCTCTTGCTGCTGGTGATTCTCTGATCAACCTCTACACAGACGACACCATTCTGTATACTTCTGGCCCCTCCTTGGACACTGTGTTAACTAACCTCCAGACGAGCTTCAATGCCATACAACTCTCCTTCCGTGGCCTCCAACTGCTCTTAAACGCAAGTAAAACTAAATGCATGCTATTCAATCGATCACTGTCTGCACCTGCCCGTACGTCCAGCATCACTACTCTGGACGGCTCTGACTTAGAATACGTGGACAACTACAAATACCTGGGTGTCTGGTTAGACTGTAAACTCTCCTTCCAGACTCACATTAAGCATCTCCAATCCAAAATTAAATCTAGAATCGGCTTCCTATATCGCAACAAAGCATCCTTCACTCATGCTGCCAAACATACCCTCGAAAAACTGACCATCCTACCGATCCTCGACTTCGGTGATGTCATCTATAAAATAGCCTCCAACACTCTACTCAACAAACTGGATGCAGTCTATCACAGTGCCACCCGTTTTGTCACCAAAGCCCCATACACTACCCACATTTACATTTACATTACATTTAAGTCATTTAGCAGACGCTCTTATCCATATAAGAGCGACTTACAAATTGGTGCATTCACCTTATGACATCCAGTGGAACAGTAGTGCATCTAAATCTTTTAAGGGGGGTGAGAGGGATTACTTTATCCTATCCTAGGTATTCCTTAAAGAGGTGGGGTTTCAGGTGTCTCCGGAAGGTGGTGATTGACTCCGCTGTCCTGGCGTCGTGAGGGAGTTTGTTCCACCATTGGGGGGCCAGAGCAGCGAACAGTTTTGACTGGGCTGAGCGGGAACTGTACTTCCTCAGTGGTAGGGAGGCGAGCAGGCCAGAGGTGGATGAACACAGTGCCCTTGTTTGGGTGTAGGGCCTGATCAGAGCCTGGAGGTACTGAGGTGCCGTTCCCCTCACAGCTCCGTAGGCAAGCACCATGGTCTTGTAGCGGATGCGAGCTTCAACTGGAAGCCAGTGGAGAGAGCGGAGGAGCGGGGTGACGTGAGAGAACTTGGGAAGGTTGAACACCAGACGGGCTGCAGCGTTCTGGATGAGTTGTAGGGGTTTAATGGCACAGGCAGGGAGCCCAGCCAACAGCGAGTTGCAGTAATCCAGACGGGAGATGACAAGTGCCTGGATTAGGACCTGCGCCGCTTCCTGTGTGAGGCAGGGTCGTACTCTGCGGATGTTGTAGAGCATGAACCTACAGGAACGGGCCACCGCCTTGATGTTAGTTGAGAACGACAGGGTGTTGTCCAGGATCACGCCAAGGTTCTTAGCGCTCTGGGAGGAGGACACAATGGAGTTGTCAACCGTGATGGCGAGATCATGGAACGGGCAGTCCTTCCCGGGAGGAAGAGCAGCTCCGTCTTGCCGAGGTTCAGCTTGAGGTGGTGATCCGTCATCCACACTGATATGTCTGCCAGACATGCAGAGATGCGATTCGCCACCTGGTCATCAGAAGGGGGAAAGGAGAAGATTAATTGTGTGTCGTCTGCATAGCAATGATAGGAGAGACCATGTGAGGTTATGACAGAGCCAAGTGACTTGGTGTATAGCGAGAATAGGAGAGGGCCTAGAACAGAGCCCTGGGGGACACCAGTGGTGAGAGCACGTGGTGTGGAGACGGATTCTCGCCACGCCACCTGGTAGGAGCGACCTGTCAGGTAGGACGCAATCCAAGCGTGGGCCGCGCCGGAGATGCCCAACTCGGAGAGGGTGGAGAGGAGGATCTGATGGTTCACAGTATCGAAGACAGCCGATAGGTCTAGAAGGATGAGAGTAGAGGAGAGAGAGTTAGCTTTAGCAGTGCGGAGCGCCTCCGTGATACAGAGAAGAGCAGTCTCAGTTGAATGACTAGTCTTGAAACCTGACTGATTTGGATCAAGAAGGTCATTCTGAGAGAGATAGCGGGAGAGCTGGCCAAGGACGGCACGTTCAAGAGTTTTGGAGAGAAAAGAAAGAAGGGATACTGGTCTGTAGTTGTTGACATCGGAGGGATCGAGTGTAGGTTTTTTCAGAAGGGGTGCAACTCTCGCTCTCTTGAAGACGGAAGGGACGTAGCCAGCGGTCAGGGATGAGTTGATGAGCGAGGTGAGGTAAGGGAGAAGGTCTCCGGAAATGGTCTGGAGAAGAGAGGAGGGGATAGGGTCAAGCGGGCAGGTTGTTGGGCGGCCGGCCGTCACAAGACGCGAGATTTCATCTGGAGAGAGAGGGAGAAAGAGGTCAGAGCACAGGGTAGGGCAGTGTGAGCAGAACCAGCGGTGTCGTTTGACTTAGCAAACGAGGATCGGATGTCGTCGACCTTCTTTTCAAAATGGTTGACGAAGTCATCTGCAGAGAGGGAGGGGGGGGGAGGAGGATTCAGGAGGGAGGAGAAGGTTGCAAAGAGCTTCCTAGGGTTAGAGGCAGATGCTTGGAATTTAGAGTGGTAGAAAGTGGCTTTAGCAGCAGAGAGAGAAGAGGAAAATGTAGAGAGGAGGGAGTGAAAGGATGTCAGGTCCGCAGGGAGGCGAGTTTTCCTCCATTTCCGCTCGGCTGCCCGGAGCCATTGCGACCTGTACGCTCTCGTTGGTTGGCCCTCGCTTCATACTCATCGCCAAATCCACTGGCTACAGGTTATCTACAAGTCTCTGCTAGGTAAAGCCCCACCTTATCTCAGCTCACTGTTCACCATAGCAGCACCCACTCGTAGCACGCGCTCCAGCAGGTATATCTCACTGGTCACCCCAAAGCCAATTCCTCCTTTGGATGTCTTTCCTTCCAGTTCTCTGCTGCCCATGACTGGAACGAACTGCAAAAATCTCTGAAGCTGGAGACTCACATCTCCCTCACTAGCTTTAAGCACCAGCTGTCAGAGCAGCTTAAAGATCACTAAGTAGGATGTGAATGTTCCTCAGAACATTATAAGTAGGATCTAAATGTTCCTCAGAACATTACAACTAGGATGTGAATGTTCCTCAGTGCATTATAAGTAGGATGTGAATGTTCCTCAGTACATTATAAGTAGGATGTGAATGTTCCTCAGAACATTATAAGAGGTTGTGAATATTCCTCAGTACATTATAAGTAGGATGTGAATGTTCCCCAGTACATTATAAGTAGGGTGTGAATGGGATGTGTATGTTACTCAGTGCCTTCAGAAATGTTTACAAATCAATAAAAAATTTAAAGCTGAAATGTCTTGAGTCAATAAGTATTCAACCCCTTTGTTATGGCAAGCTTAAATAAGTTAATGAGTAAACATTTGCTTAACAATCACATATGAAGTTGCATAGACTCACACTGTGCGCAAAACTAGTGTTGAACATGATTTTTCAATGACTACCACATCTCTGTAACCCACACATACAATTATCTGTAAGGTCCCTCAGTTGAGCAGTGAATTCCAAACACAGATTCAACAATAAAGACCAGGGAGGGTTTTCATTGCATTGCAAAGAAGGGCACCTATTGGTAGATGGGTACAAATAAAAAAAGCAGACATTGAATATCACTTTGAGCATGGTGAAGATTATTAATTACACTTTGGAGGGTGTATCAATACACCCAGTCACTACAAAGATACAGGCGTCCTTCCTAACTCAGTTGCCGGAGAGGATGGAAACCGCTCATGGATTTCACCATGCCAATGGTGACATTTAAACAGTTTAATGGCTGTGATAAGAGAAAACTGAGGATGGATCAACAACATTGTAGTTACTCCATAGTACTAACCTATTTGACAGAGTGAAAAGGAGGAAGCCTATTCAGAATAAAAAATATTCCAAAACATGAATCCTGTTGGCAATAATACACTAAAGTAAAACTGCAAAAAAAGTGGCAAAGAAACTAACTGTATGTCCTGATGCAGCCACCACCATGTCTTGTTTGGGTCAAATCCAACACATCACTAAGTGCCACTCTTCATATTTTCAAGCATGGTGGCGGCTGCATCATGTTATGGATATGCTTGTTATCGGCAAGGACAAGGGAGCTATTTTAAGATAAAAATAAACAGAATAGACCTAAGCACAGGCCAAATTCTAGGGGAAAATATGGTTCAGTCTGCTTTCTAACAGACACTGGGTGACAAATTCACCTTTCAGTAGGACAATAACCTAAAACAAATATACACCATTCCAAATATACACTGGAGTTGCTTAGCAAGATGACATTGAACGTTTCTGAGTGGCCTAGTTACAGTTTTTACTTAAATCGACTTGAAAGTCTATGGCAAGACTTGAAAATGGCTGTCTAGCAATGATCAACAACCAACTTGACAGAGCATGAATAATTTTTTAAAGAATAATGTGCAAATATTGTACAATCAAGGTGTGCAAAGCTCTTAGAGACTTACCAGGAAAGACTCACAACTGTCATCACTGCCAAAGGTGATTCTAACATGTATTGACTCAGGGTTGAATACGTATCTAACTAAGATGTGTTTTCATTTTCATAAATGTTTGACAAATACTGTAAGAGCATTTTTCTTCCACTTTGACATTACAGAGTAATGTCAAAGGATAAGATGATACACAGCGCAGAAAATCCATGCAGGGGTACAAGGATGAGACTATACAAGGTGCAGAGGATAAGACTATAGCACTTTCATCTCCCCCATGCCATCTTCATAAACACACACACACACACACACACACACACACACACACACACACACACACACACCCCCCTGCCCCAAGCTAACATTATCAGCACAAGCCTGGTAATAATGGAGGACTGGTTGGACTCTTGTTTGATTACATGGGTGGGTACCCCAGGGACTTGTCTCGGGCCCGTTGATGAATTAATCTTTGTGATTGGTGCTGTGGGAGCTGGAGCACCGAGAGAGGCCATTGATTTGTCATTAGGGTGATTATTCCATTGGAATTGGATTTATTTGGGATCTTAAGAACATGACAAAGCCGTGCCCTGGTCAACCTGGTGGCCACCGGAGGCCAGCCAATACGCTGTATCTGATGAAATGTCTGGGGGCTGACACTTTAGCTTGCATTGTGTTTCCGAGTCTAGCTCTATATTTCAGAATCAAACATTACTATATTTTTCGAATGTATATGAAAGGTAAGCAGCAAACATTGTGTACATTATCAACTGCCTACATCAAGAGTACCAGTGTTAGTCCTCCAAAACAAATGTTATCACATGCCACATTATGATTGGCGATTGACATCCTAACCTTGTTTGTCTCCAAATGTCAACATTTTCACAGCAGGGACGTTGACGTGTTTGTTAACATGCCCCCCTTTAACTAAATTCATTACGGTTCAAAACCCAAGCAAGGGTCATTTGTGGTCCTGTGGCGCCTACGTATGCAAACCTTTTACTCCGGTCATAAATCTTATCAAGGTGAGGAAAGTGTTTACCCGGTCGTTTATTTCAGCGAAAGCCAGACCAGTGACCCATAAAATGAGCAAAGATAATGGGGACCTTAACATAGTCTTCTGCACATGGAGGTAATTGCCAAGGCCCTAGATCAATCAATATTGACTCCAGTTTTCCAACTACTGCTTTCACAGAATGTGTAAAATTGGCTTTAGACGGATGGAGAACATATCCCTGATAGTTTAACCTTAATCTATCGAACACGTTCACTTGTACAATTATAGATTTAGCCAATTAAGCCATTTTTTTTTACTGGGAATTCTGTGGGGTATTAAAAGTGCAACGCAAACTATTAATAATGCACAGAACATTTCACAAAAGTAAGTGACTACAGTAGTAAATGAATATGCAAGGCCCTTTGAAAATGTGTCTCTAAAAATACATGACTGCTGTCATACTTTATGTGATAATGACATTATGCCATATTGTGAGAGAATCTCTGTAAAAATGACATTGATCAAAGGTGCTAGAACATGTTATCAATACATCGCGAAGGGGTAAAATCACTGCATTGCCAATCACTGCTTGCTCAAAGGCACTTAGATTTCTCTTTAGTAGACATTTCCATCTTAACTTGATGAATCTCACAATCTTTTTTTCCTTGCCACACTGAAGTAATTTATTTTTTATCTCTCCAAGCTATATTTTCTTTTTTTTTATACAACCTGACACAATATGCCACAAGGGATGATAATACTTCCAGAACCTTGTACTAACTCCAGATAGCACTTACTCTCCTTTCAGTCGCATTTGGAGAAAATGAAGTGTCCTTTCTAAAAATGCTGAATATTATTAAATAATAAATGTTTTGACACATTTATCATACACATGCCAGGCAAAAACACATTGGCGTTTCAATATGTCACCTCAAAATATTGATTTCTGCCTCTTCTGTTGTTCATGGTTTTCATGAAGGTTCATACAAAGGCTATTTCCTGATCAGCATGATCATATTGATTCAAGGTAACACTAAGACCTACATGTTATGATGCCTAAGTGAACCTCATGATTTCTCAGAGCTAAAATGTGATTTCTCTGAACATTCAGTGAGGTTAGCCGTGGTGAGGTTAACCGAGGGCCAATGATTCTTCCAGAGGTACGATGCAACAACTCAACAATTTCACTGAAAGAATGATTTCATTACAACAAAGTTTACAATCTGAAACAGTCTTGATGAGGCTTTTTCACAGTGTAGGAAGAATGGCGTTTCACCCTCCTGCAGATACTGGTTTTGATTACATTTGATTGAATAATCGTATTAAAAGGTGGAGGCTTGGGGACTTGTTAGCGCTGCATATTCACATTGGTAGAGGATGTTACTGTATGTATGAGAACTTACACTTTACTTTTTCAAGGAGTGACGGCAAGGATTACATGACAGTACCTGGCCAATGACGGGTCGTGCTATTTAAATCATCTGTCCCAAGAATCCACATTATCTCAGATGGCTGAACATTTCTTCAGCGCTGAAGAATCCATGAATGGTCCATGTCACTGTCTGGTCCTGACCCATTTTCATATTCAAGCAGTTCTTCTGTACATTATTGATGCACAGTATATTTGCCTTGTTTTGAGTCTAAAATCAATGCGTAAATTCAGTATTAAAGTTCACTAATGCAACATTTTTGGGGTGATATTTTCTGAGTACAGTTTAATGTATTCACAGTCAGGCAAATTACATGTTTCTTGAGTGAGGAGAGGGAATCTGCTCTTGGCCATTCAACTCCAACTTTAATTTGGGTTCCAAAAGATATATTTTGGAGACATTGCTAGGCTAAAGTACATTTTCGAAGGGGGAAAGGAGAGACTACCGCTGGCTTTACTTTGATGAGGTGTTAATATCTAAAATCAAGAGCAGATAGGACCCTTATTAGTCCCCATCTTCTCATTAGAGGGAGGGGCTTATCACACAGAGGAGAAGACAAAAGCTAAGGAAGTAATATGACTGGCTTTGACTTTGCTGCATGTCCTGAAGCTTTTGGTTGAGGTCAACTTAATTTGAGACTTCGATAGGGGGGAAACTTGTGAGACGAGTCACATTGACACTGTTTAAAATACCTAATTCATGCCCCAACTTCGCTGGCATCCAAATTCTCAATTAGAATACATTTGAAGTATCCCTCGTTAAAGACCATAGATAACTCAGAATGAGTTTTTAAGGAATGTTTTGGTCTGAAGTATTTGTTGGTTTTATAATATATGCCATTTACCAGACACTTTTATCCAAAGTGAGTCATGAGTGCATACATTTTATGTATGGGTGGTTCTGGGTACCATTCTCTACCAACTGAACTACAGAGAAATATCAGCACAGATACTTCATTTCAATCTCCTTGAAAATGGATGTGGAGGATTATTGCAATATTTTCTCGATGTCCTCATTGCATACCAAAGAATAACGATGACAGTTTTTTTTTAAATCAGGAAGTTGGAAAGATCATAAAATATGAATGTCCTCCTTACACATAACAGTTTAAATTTGTAAACACTCAATATTTTATGTTAACTCAATCTCATGTAAAATGTATGAAGAAGTGACACAAACATGCACAATGTGGATCTGGGAAAAGTATTACTCCAGGCCAAGGCTAGAAATAGAACTGACATCATTTGGCGTCCGTTTCAAGTCATCCGAGAAAAAAAACATTATGGACATATTTCCAAAGTGGTCGCACCTTTAGCAAAGTTTGCAGCTGCACAAAGTTAAAAAGGTACTAATCCATTTTTAAACTGCACCGTTTTCCTCAAAATAAAACTAACCTTTTGTTTGACATTTGGCATTTTTTTGTATCTTTCATTTCCTTTTGAAAGTAACAGTTTGATGGGTGGAAACACTTGGTGCACGTAAACGCACACACACGCCGACACAAGAAAACATGACATACGTGTACATTTTAAAATGACAATAACCCATTCACCAGTCATTTACTTATAAATCCCCTTATTTGGACTAACAAAAAGCACAAAGTAAGCACACTGGTAGAACACCACCAATCAATGCATTAAGACGACGAAGAATGAGCCTGCAGCTCGATTAATGTTGGGCCATTGACAAACGGATTGAGTCAATATGCAAACATTCGCCCTAAACAAGTCAGAAAATACATTGGGCGGCAAAACTATATGCCCCATCGATTTCTGTTCGGGGTCAATGTACATTCTTCTGCATTTAGACATATAATTCCCTCTCCAGCAAAGTCATTAGACGGGCAAATTTTTAATTAAGCAGTCACTGTGGTGTAATCTCAATAATCCAGTATCTGAATGTGGGCCAAGCTGGAACACTCCTGCCTGCCCCTTCCCGTTCGTGGGAAAAGACTGTTTCTAAAACAGCTACTTCACCACCTCCACACTGAAAATCCGACATGAACTGTGCAGCGTTGGCCAGAACAGATCTTAAATCCACACAATTCCCAGCATGGTCCGCTAATTAAAAGCCCACTTCGAAGATTTTCAGCAGATTCAGCCAGGTGTTCACAGCTGACCTATTTTTTCCGCCAAAGGAAAACAGTTTTTAGGGGCAAGGATCGAGACAGATGTGTCTGAAAAACTGTCAAGCTCTTTTTCACCCCTCCATGCCTCCATGCACAAGGATTCATTATGTCTGGTCTTTGTGGATCATTTGGCTTTCCAAACTGTCCTCAGCTGGACCTGCTGTGGAATTATTCCCCTAAACTGTCTGTCAGTTAGCAGAAGACGGCTTGTCACACATAATAGGGGTGTCATGACTGCCAGCGGAGGACAAGCGCAAATAAATGGATGCTGTTGCTCGTCTCAAAGTTAAGTGCATGACGGTGTCATTTCAGATTACAGTGATCTTTCTTCATTCATATTCAAAGTGAGGTCCGTTATTTCTGAAGCCAATAACAACACATTCAATAGACAGATGTGTGCAAGTTCTATGCTGTACTACTGTTCATCTTAGTGAGAGCATGTGAGACCTTTAAAACATATTTAGTGTACTTTTCTTTCCAGAGGCAGGACAGGCGTCAAATCCATGGTAAACACACATATCCCATGTTTCCAAATGCTCCACAAGATCAAAATCTTAGTAGATTCGACCTTTCACTTAATACTTCCCTTCATATTCACCGCTCAGAATGATTAAACAAGTCAGAAATTCATTTGGTTCCAAGTTCAAATAAGTGACAAAAACATTTAAGCAGTACGCTAATAATGATTGAATTCACATTTGGCTGTATGTTCTTTCTCATTGTGTTCGCTAATAGACGCAGGCAGTATCGGCAATGTAAATCAGAATGAGAATCAGAAGACAAAGCCGAGTATTAGAAAGATAACACTGGAAATCATTTGTCAGTTCACAATGCAACGAGTAAAATAATGCTTGGCCATATCTAAATGAGGAAACAGTAGTCCTATAGCAGACAAAGGCAATTCAAATGGAAACTGGAAACTGTTGAGAATATTTGGGCGAGCTATTCAAAAAAGTTGATTCTGCAGCAGAAGATAATGAACTTAACAGTTTTCTGAGAGAACGAGGCAAAATCAGTTTAAGTTTCTGTCAGGGTTGGCAGTTGGTGATGGGGGGGTGATGGCACCCAGTGGTAGGCATGGCAATCCTATTATTGGTGTTTCTGAAGTAGGCCTCAACAGATATAATTATCATGGATGATTCAACTTATTTGTTAATTACGGTATTCAAATAAACGGGAACATGGCAGAAAGTGTGTGAGCAAGACAAAGGAGCTGATGTGAGCAAGACAAAGGATACGATCGTGGACTATAGGAAAAGGAGGGCCGAACAGGCCCCCATTAACATCTACGGGGCTGAAGTGGAGCGGATCGAGAGTCTCAAGTTCCTTGGTTTCCACATTACCAACCAACTATCATGGTCAAAACAAACCAAGACAGTTGTGAAGAGGGCACGGCAACACCTTTTCCCCCTCAGGGCCTGACTGAAAAGATTTGGCATGGGTCCACAGATCCTCAAAAGGTTCTACAGCGGCACTATCGAGAGCATCCATACTGCTCGGCATGTGACCGTATGGCGCTACAGAGGGTAGAGTGTGTACGGCCCACTACATCACTGGGGCCAAAACTTCCTGATATCCAGGACCTATAAACTAGGCGGTGTCAGAGGAAGGCCCAAAAAATTGTCAACGACTCCAGTCACCCAAGTCATAGACTGTTCTCTCTGCACGTCAAGCAATACCTGAGCGCCAAGTTTAGGACCAAAAGGCTCCTTAACAGCTTCTACCCCAAAGCCATATGACTGCAGAATAATTCATCTAATTGCCACCTGGACTACTTACATTGATCCCCCTTGTTTTTACACTACTGCTATTCACTGTTTATTACCTATAAATAGTCACTTTACAAATGACCTCGACGAACCTGTACCCCAACACATTGACTCAGTACCGGTACCCTCTGTATATAGACTCGTTATTGTTATGTACTTTTCTTGTGTTACATTTTTTTTTTTTTTTTACTTTACTTTATCTAAATATTTTCTTAACTCTATTTCTTGAACTGCATAGTTGGTTAAGGGCTTGTAAGTAAGCATTTCACGGTAAGGTCTCCACCTGTATTTGTCGCACGTGACAAATAACATTTGTTCAGTGTGGAGAGGCTGTGGCTTCAGATGAGCAACAGGCATAACACATTGGCGTTCTCCAACCCTCTACCTCTCACATATCCGGCGGAATCCCAATGTTCGCTGGAGTCATAGATACCGCTTATCGGTCATTTGGAATTTTGAGCAGCAAACATTTAAGTCATTTTTCCGATCCCTGGCTTGCTCCCTTGTCAGGGTGATGTTCCAGCTTCGAACACTGCATAGGAATGAAGCATGTGGCAGGCACTGAGGTATTTTGAATATGAAGGCAGGCTTACATTTGCTATGTTGTACGGCTTAAGCATGGCCTATATTAGATAGTAAATCTACTGTATTACTAGTATCACATATATGACTATTTAATCTAATTCTAAACCTATTTCACAAAATCTAAAACTGTTCATGTCTTTGAAAGAACTCCAAGGCATAAAGAAACACAAAAATCAAACTCTCAAGTTCAATATCTATAGAATGTTTGGTGAGGAGATCATTTTAAATTTAGACATTATCAGCCTCCACTATATTAATCAAAGTCAAAACGCAATCCCGCTTTGATAAGTTGCTGGCAATAATTCTCCCATTGAAGGCGCTTATTTGAGTCTCGCTCAGGTGAAATGAAGAAGAGCTGATTGCGTGGGGTGATCATACTGATTACATTTTAAAATTTAAAATGCATTTCTCATTAGATGATTCTGTGGCAGCTGATGTGGCAGTATCCTGTTATATGCGCACACTGTCGTGTGTTTCTTCAGTGTGAGTTATTCTTCACTTTAACATTTCCAAATCATCAGTGTTAAAGGTTGATAATGTCTATCACTATGCTGTTTCCCTAGATAGATGAGCCTGCACTGATATCTAGGTTTCAGTTCCTATCAGTAACATCTCTAGTGACATCTCTAGTTAACACAACCTGATAATCAGCTTATGTCACCATATTGCACCTCTTTTCATTATAGTCGCTGAATACATTCTACAAAGACTTTCTCTATAATATGTCATATTTTGCATGCAGTCATATCATGGCTGACAATGATAGGTCCATCCCAGCCCTCATTAGGCATCTGTTTGTGTGTTATCCTGGCAGCTTCCCTCTGAACGGCTTGTCGATGTTTAATGAATCACTCATCATCGTTTAACGAAACACTCATCTTCGACGGTAGGAGGAGTTCAGCTTTCTTAGCCTGCCCCCTGTACTGCGAGCTGAATTACCAATGATCAAGACTCAGAGTTAGCCTTTGAAGCGGATTTCTCCTCTAGTAAAACCACTCAGATGAATGTTCAATGGCCATGATGTACTGGAATGATTGTGGCATATGTTTCAATAGGAATGTATCATAAACGGTTGGTATACATTATAGACATTTTGAGAATAGAACAAAGTCTATGATAATCTGTTATACTATTGAATTAATCAATCCACATCTGAAGACTAATGTAGGTTTCTTTTACATATTCACATGGGGTAATAAGCATGAACTATTACTCAAGTGAACTGTATAAATTATGCAGTTGGTTCTATTGTGTCAGAATATTTTATTTGTTTATAACATGTGCCAGTCAATTGACAGTAGGGGGTGTACGAAGTAACACTTGGTTTTTAGATGGATTTGTAAGCAGTACATTGCCAGCTGCTCGGAAATGATCTGAACCAAGCCGCGTGGCAATGGAATCAATGAATAATCGCCTTTCAATCATTCTACAATGCATGAGTTCCAGCAAGCGACACTAGTCTTTCCTGGGCTGGTTGGCCTCCGTGTTGACGGAAGCAGTAGCTCACAGCCTTCAGATGCTTGTCCTCTCCCAGAGAGAAAAGGAAAGAGCTTTGAAAGCAGAGAGGGGGAAGGACACTTAGCTGTTGCGCTCCTTGAAACTGGCCCCCTCTCTTTCCCTTTCCATCTCCCAGACGTATCACATTCTGCATCTTCCTTGAAAGCGACACAATAGGGATTTGTTTCGTCATCACTCATAGCTCTATCAATAACATATACATACGCTGAGAGCAATGAGAAAGACCAATGGTGGGACACCAAGAAAGACATTAAGCATTTTGCTGAAAGACATAAATCAAAAACAGGAGGCTTCTGGATTATTATAAACCGAGGAGAACTATTATTGTAAGTGCTCTCATTTAAAGGATACTATCTGATAGGAGTGTGATTTATATGGGGGGCACGTGGCATATTAGGACTTGTTGGGGAAAATTACTTACATTTGGGAAGAAAGTTATGTGGTAAAAAGACACTCAATGTATCACTATTTCCTGAAGTATTATGCATGGGAAATATTAATTAATTAAGTATTAATAGTAATCAAGGGGCAATTTATAATACAATTGCTTCACGATTAAATCAATGCTATCAATTGCTTCATGATTAAATGCGATTATTGTTCATTTGTACATTTGTATATACACCTTATCCCTATAAACCATTGTCATTCAGTTTATTACCTATTCCGCTTTGTTATCAGAGTGGCCACAAAATCAAGACACCAGAGATAGTTGCATGTGTCATGTGTCATGCAACATCTTTCAAATAGGCCTCTCTTTTAAAAGCTCATTACTTAATGCATACAAATGACCATGGACTCAATAGCCATACACCTCAGAAAGTGACACTGTTTGGTGCAAACTTTAGTCTTGGGCTCCAATTTCACATATCATTTTCACAGGGGGCTGTTTGGCCCGACGCATGCAAAATTGTAATTCCATCTTAGTTTCATTGTGTCGTTGATAATGACCTTTCGTGGGGTAGAATAGAAAAAGGAGGAGGGCCACTGTAATAAATATATATAAAAAGAGAAAATGCCCATATTTCATCATAATGTTTCTTTGATGTGAAGTCAAAATAAGCCTATTTGCTACAATGTGTCAACAACAGTGTGTGAGCATGGTGAAAAAAATTGGCTGCGGAGAGGTCATTCGTCAGAAACGGATTGGTGGGAGCAAGCGCGGTCGGCTAAAATGTAGATGCAGACAGATTTGAGGGAGCGAAATTGATCAAAACGAGGCTATGGGATTGGGGCGTGTGCATGTGCCCACACCAGAGTGAGATTGTGTGTGGGTAAGGGGTTGAATGAATGAATAAGTATCCAAATCATTATGCCCTATCATTAAATACAAATTCAGAGGCTGATTATGTTGTGCTTTTCCTGTCACGCTGCATAAATAGTGTAGGGGAAAATTGCGGAGGCTGGCGAAGGGGACCATTATGAGGGCACTGGACTGTGGTGCTGTGAAATGAGATGGAACAGAAAGACTTACATGAGATTATATAGTCATACAGATAACAGTGGAAAATGTATGGAAAACCGCAGGAAATCATCTGATATATTGTTAAAATATTCACTGAACAGAAATATAAACGCAACATATAAAATGTTGGAATAAAATAAATAAAAGGTTCCAGAAATGTTCCAGAAGCACAAAAAGCTGATTTCTCTCAAATGTAGTGCACAAATGTGTTTACATCCTTGTTAGTGAACATTTATCCTTTGCTAAAATAATTCATCAAACGAACACGTGACATATCAAGAAACTGATTAAACAGCATGATCATTACACAGGTGCACCTTGTGCTGTGGGAAAATAAAAAGCCACTCTAAAATGTATCGTTTTGTCACACAACACAATGCCCTCAAGTTTTGAGGGAGCGTGCAATTGGTATGCTGCCTGCAGGAATATCCACCAGAGCTGTTGCCAGAGAATTGAATGTTCATTTCTCAACCATAAACTGCCTCAAACGTCGTTTTAGAGAATGTGACAGTATGTCCAACCGGCCTCACAACCACAGACCACGTGTAACCACGCCGGCAGGATCGTCTGAGACCAGCCACCAGAACAGCTGACGAAACTGTGGGTTTGCACAACCAAAGAATTTCTGAAGAAACTGTCAGAAACCATCTCAGGGAAGCTCATTTGCGTGCTCGTCGTCCTCACCTTGACCTGACTGCAGTTTGGCGTCGTAACCGACTTCAGTGGACAAATGTTCACCTTTGATGGCCACTGGCTTCGATATTGTCACTTTAAGAGCTCTGTTGCACAGCTACACCTAAAACATGCTTGAAAATCCAGTTGTAAACTGAAGTAGTAGGGAAATAAACGTGGTAGTAATGTAAAACTGTGATTCCCCTCTTTTTTAACAAAGGCTAAAACTGCTTTCAAAAGTGTTTTCCTGCGATTGCATTAATAGCTGTGCATTGACTGCTTGTCAGAGTACATGTTTCCCTACTATGGCTCTCGCAACTTGAATGCGCCTCAAGAGGAAGAGTTTTCTCACATAGAACACACAAGCCGACTAGGTAAATAGGTCAACTATTCTACTATGAGGTTGTCTCATTTTGTTTTAATAACAACATTAACTGTCAAAAATAGTATCACTGGAAAGTTACATCCTGGGTGACAAAGTATAGGCTTTGAATTACTTTGCCAGCAGCTGGAGTCGGCTTCACACCGCTGTCTGAGTTGAGTGCTGCTGTGGTTCGCATTATAGACTATTTAAAAAATTACCCCATTTTCATATTTGAGTAAAAGTAAAGAAACCTAGAAAATTACTCAAATAAAAGTGAAAGTCACCCAGTAAAATACTACTTGAGTAAAAGTCTAAAAGTATTTGGTTTTAAATATAGTTAAGTATCAAAAGTAAATGGAATTGCTCAAATATACTATCAAAAGACAAAGTGAAAGTATAAATCATTTCACATTCCTTATATTAGGCAAACCAGAAGGAATAATTGTCTTATTTGTATTTTTTATTTACAGTTAGCCAGGGGCACACTTCAATTCTCAGACATCATTTAATTTCAGAGGCAGTAGGGATGACCAGGGATGTTTTCTTGAGAAGTGCTTGAATTGGACCATTTTCCTATCCTGCTAAGCATTCAAAATGTAACAAGTACCTTTGGGTGTCGGGGAAAATGTATGGAGTAAAAAGTACATTATTTTCTTGAGGAATGTGGTGGAGTAAAAGTAAACATTGTCAAAATATAAATAGTAAAGTACAGATAGATACCCAAAACACTACTTAAGTAGTACTTTAAAGTATTTTTACTTAAGTACTTTACACCACTGCCACCACTACCATTTAATTCCATTCATCTGAACATCGTAGTGTCATCAACAATCATGCATGTCAGGTCAGTGTACACCGCATAACAGAGAAAATGTCGTATTTGAGAATACATTTACATGGGAATATATTTCGTAGAACAGACATGCTTCTGACTGTATTAGGCTATGTCATCTCCAAATCACCAGACCTGGATTCACTTGGTCAGTCTATGCCATGGTTCTTAATGTTGTGTATACTCAGTATATACACTGTACAAAAATATAAATGCGATATGTAAAGTGTTGGTCCCATGTTTTCTAAGCTGTAATAAAGAAAATCCCGGAAATGTCTCTCAAATTTTGTGCACAAATGTGTTTACATCCCTGTTAGTGAGCATTTTCCAAGTGAATCCATCCACACTTGAGGACTGTCTCATTCAAACATGCCATAGTTAATACTATACTACATACAGGTCTGCTGTCAAATAAAAACCTAGGGAAATATCACACAACACCTTGTTATCGCTCCCCTTAGGTCAATGTTGAAGCTTCATCAGTTCACTAACAGACTGTACTTTTGACACAGACAACTTCATTGTTTAGTTCATGTTGCAGATATATTTGGTTACTCATTGTCTATGTGTCATAGAATGTACCTGTAGGTCATTGACATGTCTGTCAATATGTTGTCAAAATGAATAGGATGAGTCTCAATGTTAACTCATAAGCCAGTGAGTAAAATGAGACATTCTGGATTTCTCAAGAGTAAGGCCTCACATATAATTGTCAATTTAAAGACGAAGGAAATCAAATGTGTGTCGAACTCTGCAACAAAAATAATGAATTCGGCTGGCAGTCAACCATATCAAATGAGTGTTACTTTATCATAGTTTGAAAATGGAATGGCATTTTCAATACAATGGGATTTTTCTTCATATAAATTACAATTTGCCTTCTTGCTCATTTTGCAGTATAAATAGTAACCTATGATATTATCCGTCAGCCAGTTAACATTCTCATTTGAATATGATTCAGTGTGTCAGTGTAATATTAGACTTTTGGAAAAGACAAGTCCGTACAATACGAAGTCTTATATGATCTACAATTTACCCACAATGCCACTGTCTTCTTCATGTCTGTCTTCATCTACCAAACTATGTTAGCAGGATAAACTCAATCAAACCTGCATTGCAGTATTTACACAGTAGCTCATTTCCCTTAGTAATGGTTTTCATGACTGTAACAACATACAACCACATAACCACTCCCTACCACAGGAAGACACTTCCAGTTTTCACAATCAGACAGGTGTGTGCACAGGTGGACAAATAAGACATTGCATTTATGTGGCAGGTTAAATGTAGTCTGTTGTGTATGTCAGTACTGCATTGTAGCTATCTTGGTATTGCGACAGTGTGCTGTTTTACATTCATGTCACTTTTGTGTTGTCAGAATGAGTTGTCACATCCCAGTAAACATAGCGCGTTGCACTGTGATACCGCGTAGACATGTGTCAATGTCTACACACAATGTCTGTCCTCCTTGTGTACATTCGATAGACAGGCAGCTATTACAGAATCAAACCCACAGTCCTTTATATCAACTGTAGACTGATAGAGCAACATCCCAAAACCAATCTGGAGTTATAAAGCATGGAGGCTTACCTTGAGGTTGAAGGTGTGAAAGTCATGGAACATTCTCTCTCCTGAGACCTGTGTGACAATGAAGAGGATGAGACGTCCGTCATGATTAAGGAAGCCCACAATTACAGAGAAGCCCAAGCGACAGTGATTGATCAACAAGGAACTCCCCTTAATGAAGACTAAAGCACCCGAGCGATCCAGAGACCAAATTGGAAAATGTAACTAGAACTACAGTACACAGTGCCAGATGCTTCACTCAGCACGTGATAGCATGTTGATAGTGTGTTAGATGCTCGACCATTTTGTACGTTGGTAGCACCTGTGAAGCCAGTTCTCAAGAGATATTCAATCAACAAACTCTGATAAACTTATCAAACCAGAAAGAGGGAACACAACATGAAGTCAAAACCTGAAAAATGCATGGTCATAGTCATGGGAAAACACTGAATAGACAGAGTTCAGGGAAAGTACACCCTTAATATTGTGTCTGAAAGGCTGTGTCTGAAGGACAAAGAACAAGAATACAATTCCCTTCCAAACAGCGACAACAACCTAATTCATGGTATCGGTGAGCCCAGGCCAACACTAGCAGGTAGCCTTGAAGATGGACAAAGATAGCAAGAATTGATCGAGTTTGAGTGAGTCTCGTGTTAAAAGACTGTCTGAACCCAAGGGCCACTCAAACATAACCGAATCAGTTTGACTGTCAAATACTACTTTGTTATCTACCTCATTGTTAATCATTAGAGAGAGAGAGAGATAGAGAAAATTCAGGCCCTGGAGGCGGCCGCATCAGATGCCACCGATGCGTTAAAATTCAGATATCGATTCAGCTCCGTAATACACTGGAGTGTGACGCGCTCTGACTAACCATAGGGAGGTGCACCTTTTCTTTTGGTTCTTTTCCCATCAAGTATAAGGAGTTGAGTGAGGCCGTTGCAAAAAAACAGACGGGTCCTTCAAGGGAATGCATCTGACCGGAGCTCCGCAAAACTAACCTGAATGAAACAAAAGACCACCAGTCCCCCTGGGAGAAGACGAAGGAGGGAAAAACATACTTGAGATTTGTGATAATTTATTTCATGTTTCACAGAGCGAGTGAGACTGCCGAATGATGCCTTGGAATTGGGTGGTGCAGTCAATATTTAGCTATATGGACACTGTTGTTGGCACTCACTTCCTGGGCCACGAACTCAAGCGTAGATGCTATTTCACTTTTGGAGAAATCAAATAGTTTGAGTGTGAGAAGCAATGAGCTTCCACAGAGTTACGTCAGTTTGGAATGGTAAGCAATGAGCTTCCACAGGGTTACATCAGTTTGGAATGGTAAGCAATGTGCTTCCACAGGGTTACATCAGTTTGGAATGGTAAGCAATGTGCTTCCACAGGGTTACATCAGTTTGGAATGGTAAGCAATGAGCTTCCACAGGGTTACGTCAGTTTGGAATGGTAAGCAATGAGCTTCCACAGGGTTACTTCAGTTTGGAATGGTAAGCAATGTGCTTCCACAGGGTTACGTCAGTTTGGAATGGTAAGCAATGAGCTTCCACAGGGTTACGTCAGTTTGGAATGGTAAGCAATGTGCTTCCACAGGGTTACATCAGTTTGGAATGGTAAGCAATGAGCTTCCACAGGGTTACATCAGTTTGGAATGGTAAGCAATGAGCTTCCACAGGGTTACGTCAGTTTGGAATGGTAAGAAATGAGCTTCCACAGGGTTACATCAGTTTGGAATGGTAAGCAATGAGCTTCCACAGGGTTACATCAGTTTGGAATGGTAAGCAATGTGCTTCCACAGGGTTACATCAGTTTGGAATGGTAAGCAATGAGCTTCCACAGGGTTACATCAGTTTGGAATGGTAAGCAATGTGCTTCCACAGGGTTACATCAGTTTGGAATGGTAAGCAATGAGCTTCCACAGGGTTATGTCAGTTTGGAATGGTAGGCAAGTACAGTGATTAATATGAAGTGTAAACTCTGGATGCTTGACTGATGACTTCTACCTCAAATGTATACTGTTTTATACTGTACATGTACTGATTATAATGTAAATACTCTAAACGTGTACACAATTCATCATATGAATCACCTTGCTTAGTTTTACAGCAGTACTGTCCAGTGAGATCACATTTGTAAGACCTTTTTACCTGTGGGCTCACCTATAGCAGCATTTTTGCAGAATCTCAAACATCCTTTCACTGGCAGATATTAACTGAACTGCCACCCTCCATTCATTAGAAAGTAATTACTCATATAAGGCGTTTACTCCATCGACTCCTCTCTTTTGCCAGGTGCAGAATCCTATAACTTCATATCTGGAGAAGCAAAGTGGTGGTGTGCGCTGCACGTTACTATACTGTACCAGACTAAGCTGCCCTGTTTGAACGTGATGCCCTCCAATGCAATCTCCCTCCCCGTCAAAACATCAAGATTACGGGGCTTAAGGTAATGGAAATGGGAGAATCAAATATCCGGTAGGGAAGTACACAGCGTTGTCTCTGTGAGCACACGCTGTCTGGGGTATGTTAGCTTTACTTGATCATTTATACTATTTGTACTATTTATTTACTTCTGGGTTCTATTCCTGTGTCCACACTAGCATACTACATAGAGTGAACCAATGTATTGGGCAGCATTCTACATGGTATGCTAGTTTGGACATAGAAAAAAATGATGTATTTGATCGATGGGAATCCTCTCCATCCTTTTTATGTCATTCTTTAGCCTCTACACCTGCAACTATTTTTCAGCCTTCCGCTGTCATCATATTGTACTATACCAAAGACTTTTAACCTTACCTCAATAGCACCTCGCCACTAAAATGAACTTCGCCTGAATTGCCCTTGTTGTTGGTCTCCATAGAAACTGTCCCATCAAGTCCATTCAATTCAGAGTGGCAGGGAGGGAAGGACTCTTGTCTGATAAGTGTTCTCAAAGTGGTCTCATTTTAATCGATTCTGAGAATGGCCTAGCATAATTACAGTTAATTAGATAACTACTGAGGTACTTTTTCTCGAGGACAGGACGATGATACGCTGATGTAAGCCTGTGGCTAGAGTTTCGAGAGGTAAGATGAACTTCTTCAACTTTAAGTTGAGCTTCATATAGACTAGATAATATGCATGCTAAACTATTCTTGTCAGGTTCAAATAGAGTTGTTTAGCCTTTCAGATATGACTAGATGTTTGTATCACCATGCTTCTTTATTTGAAGTAGAAATGAAGAGGTAAATTAAATGTCACATCACACTTAAGCTTTAGTAAACTCATTTGAAATGTGTTGGCATACAAAGGGCCTAATTCAATCCAAACACGTGGACATACCGATACCAAACACTGGTATCGGTATGTAACATTTTTATTTATTTATATGCCGACTACTTAATCAGTGTTATACTGGGAAAACATCATTGATTGCTTTGGTATTAATGCAACAACACTGATTGCCTTCTGGTAGTGTAATGGAAATGTTATATTTGATATAAAAAAAACGGAAAACTGGAAAAAATAGTCAATCCTAGTGGCCAGTATTTTCTGACACCTCTTTGTATAATCTTAATCTGCTGGGAAAGGCTGCCTGGGCTCAAGGCACTAAATTGTCAGCACCCTTCAATCAGCTTGGCACCGTGAGTCAGTCTGCACACCCACACATTGCAGAGGTGACGGTATGTATTTGACTGCAGCTCCAGCTCATGTAAACATAAAGAATCCTGTTATATGTCTGCTTATTTGGAGTGTGTGACAATGATGCACACACACCCACACACACAGTTTCTTGTTGCGTTACAGATTTTTAAAGTTGCTTTTTGTGGCCAGTTAGCATTTATACAGCCCAAGGTGTTGTGCATCAGATGTAGGAGCTATCTTGAAACAAGAAAGAAGTCAATATAGTGTAAGCAACAGCTGAATGTGATAATTGCTTCAGGTTGCAAAGGGAGTCTCGGATGTTCTACTCATTACACTGTAATTCAGCCATCACTCTTTTGTTGTAAGCCAGAGCCATTGTTGTACAATCAGTCTACTGAATTCGCCATCTGGTAGTTTGCTTGTTTGCTCATCTTTGAGAAATGTTTGACACATTTCGCACACACACGTTTCTTTTGTGGTGTCATTTAGTAGTCAATATAGGTAACAATGTCTTTGAATGGTGCAGTCCTTCAATCTCTGTTTCCGCCCACAGTTCGTAAACAGCTGGGCGGCCCCTGGCAAATGTTTATGCCAATACTTTGTTTACAAACATACATCTTAGTATAGGGCCTCAGTTTGGCCAATGGAGTGTACCTGTAAGTAAGCTTTGAAAATGAACCTACAATCTTTGACAGTGTAAACATGATTTGTCCCTTTGGAATGCTGACAACAGTGATGTTGATCATGAATGATGATGATGATGATGCTTGATTGGTCCTTAAAATGACACTATATCAGGGATCATCCATTAGATTCAGCCGCAGGCAAATTTTTTCTTGAGTGGATGGTCGGATCGGCCAAAACGTGGACTGCAAATTGACTACAAGAAGTCCAAACATATATAATGTTTGACTAAAACATAATCATTTCAAGCCATGCTTATATTTGTATACGATCACCTGTCTCTATTTTGCGTGGGAATACTTTCTTCAATTAAAGAATAGATTTCCTCAATTACAATCACTTGGAGCCGATTTCCTGGTGTTTCTTCAGTCTATTATGCCCAGCATAATACATTTTTTGCTCAGAAAACTTGGCGGGCTGCCAGCGGGGGAACCCTGCACTATATCATAGGTTGCATCCATAGGGTTTACGATAGACCGGGAGTCACACAATCAAACACGCCTACAAATATGTCCACTGTGAAGTCATCTGCAGATCTGAGACTACTGTGTCTGCGTACAGTTTCGGACGGCACATAATGCAACAACAACGACAAAAACGTCACTACCGACTGCTTTATCTCACACCGCACAGCAAAATGTATCTCCTTGAGTCCCGGCCTGACAATGATGCATCGTCCAAATCGTTCCTATTGATCCCCACCATTATAAACTATAATTCCACTTAATTAGTTGCCTTCACGGTCAACAAGATGGATTTGAAGCCTGCGAGTGTTGTCAACTTTAAGTGTAATTACTCACTACTGAATAATAATGGAGCCTATTTAGTTTAGTTTAAAACGATGACCCCCCCACCCCGCCCCACACACACACCCCATTCTCCCCTCTCTTTGTACCTTCTCAAATTTAGAGAGTGCCTGAATCCACAGCTAAATTCAACGATTTTATGTTAACAGTAGAATGGGTCCATGGAGCCTCTGGAGTTGAAAAAAGGAACATTTTGCTGGCGGAGCTGCTTGCCTCAGCACCGAGGGGCAGCACGTTTTAAATGCTCTGCTTTCACCCGGAATGGCCCACAAGAGGGATGCCAGGGGGTCCTTTGATGCAGGGAACCTGGGAATTGTGTGGCCATTCATCACGTTAATGAGTCACGTCATTGATTTACCCCCAAAACAGGAGTTTGTTCAAAAGTTCCACCCTGCTATCATAATTTGTTTCTTGAATTTTGGCTGAAGCTAGCAATTTGTCCTAACAAAAACGAATGGTTGGGGAGTTGATACAGTGACATACAGGCTTGTGGTTTATGAGAATATGTTTATGATAATATTGAGCACTTCTCAATCTTGGTTTCCACCCAAAGTGAGCCATGGAAGGCTACTACAGCAAAAAAATAAAAGTATTGAAGGTTACATTTTGCAAACCAACCACAGTTTACAAAAACAAATATAAGGGGCAGAAACAGAGGTTGAGGACATTGCTTTAGCTGTCTGTCTTGTTGTATTGTTTGTAATATAAGTGTTTTTAGGACCCATGTTGGGTGGCCTTGTGTCAGACCACTGAGAAGTAGGAGAGATTAAAATGGAGGCAGGATATTGGAGCGCGGAATACATTTTACAGAGGAATCCAAATCTGTGATATTACCATTTTGGGGGTGAGCGGATTTAAAGGAAGATGGACTGATAAATCTTGGGCCAGGTGGAATAGATGAATCCAAAAGTTATTTACCCATTTTAATTGGAAATGTCTGTCACACTGAAGTGGCCTCGCTACCAAGCCAACTCTGGGAAAAGTCATGATCCTTCTACCTTGATCAGCAGCAGGTATTTTATGGAGGGTGATATGCTGCATGTCAGCCACATCTTTAGATTTATTCAGGCAATATATTCTGACGTTCAAGAGATCAAGTGTGTTCTGTAATATTTGACTGAGGCCAGCTTGTTAGTCCTATTGCATATGCTGCTTATGCACTTTCAACATGATGAACCCTTTCTATCACAGTATAGCACTGCGTTACTTTGCATCTTAATGAGTTCATTGGACAATGAGGAAGTTGAGGCAGTTCGAAGTCAACAGGTTCACTAATCAAGTCATTTTCAAGTAGAGCAGCTATTGTTTGATGTCATTATGAAATAATTATTTGGTGGGTGCTTTTATTTGTCCTACTTTAAGCATGTGTGATTTGGAAATGTGTTTTTTGCATATCCCGACTCCCTCTGAGACACCCTCGGAGAATGGGGTCAGAGCCAGGCATCAGCCATTATCAACGGCGACCCTGGAGCAATTAGGTTTAAGTACCTTGCTCAAGGGCACATCAACATATTTTTCACCTTGTCGGTTCTGGGATTTGAACTACAGACATGTCGGTTACTTGCCAAACACTTTGAGGTGATTTACACATAGTAAGTCATACTCAAGGTAATATAAAAGATAAACTAGGTGGTTAATAATTAGTTAGAATTAGAAAGGAAATTTAGAGACTTCAACTGACTCTGTCATTAAACCCAATGCTTAAGGTGATGCCAGTTGCTAATGACATGTTCTACTGGCCTAGGCTGTTAATTCTAGACTGAACTGAACAGACTGAGACCCCTAGGCCCCTTGAGCCAACCCCTAGGCTCATCTCCTCACTTTAATCCCTTATGGGTGCCAGGGGCCTTGTCAATCTCCCACTCCCTCCTCCCCCTCTTCCCCACTCCCGACTCCCATCCCTGGGCTATCACACTCACTGTCCTGCCTGTCTGGGGCTCTGAGTGACACGCTGGCGAGGCGTTGGCTGGATGTGCTCCGTCTGGAGCCGGTCCAACAACTACGGACACTCTGGACCCTGATGATGTCATGTTGGGACAGCCGTGGCTGTTTTGGAGCCTGGGAGTGTGGGAGATGAGTCGGTGGACTGTTGGGGGACTCTGTGTGTGTGTGTGTGTGTGTGTGTGTGTGTGTGTGTGTGTGAGAGAGAGAGAGAGAGAGAGAGTGAACGCGCAGTTACTAAAATGAGATTCAGACACAGATCTGGGGATAATGTCAAACAGACTTGCTTTTAGAAGCTGTGATTTTTGCAAACAAAATACAGATACCTTCTTCGAGATACTCGATTAGATTGGAAGTGCCAAAAATACAAGTGCTCTATATTATAAAAGTATTCAATCAATAAATTGAAAGCCCTTCAAAATAAATAAAATGAACAAGTGCCAGACAAAATAGAGTTAACACTCATCCTGGAGGGGATGGCCGTCGTTTAACGGACTCCTGAATAATTGTGCTACTTTGTGTGTTTTTTTTACTCTGTTTTTGATGGTTTTTGTACTTCATGTTTTATCCATAATTTCCTATGACATTAGAACAGCGATAACTCACCTCGAACTGGACGAGGATTTTTCTTTAATGAGTCGGACGCGAAGGATCTCCCCGCACCGGTGGGGATCAACAACCTCTCCCTCAATGTGATCAAGACAAAAGAGCTAATTGTGGACTACAAGGCAAGGAGGACTGAGCACGCTCCCATTCACATCGACGGGGCTGTAGTGGAGCGAGTTGAGAGCTTCAAACTCCTTGGTGTCCACATCACCACCACAAACCAAAGCATGGCACTAAGACAGCACTCAATTAACTGTATAAGGCCATAAGCAAACAAGAAAATGCTCATCCAGAGGCGGCACTCCTAGTGGCTGGGGACTTTAATGCAGGAAATTGAAATCCATTTTGCCTAATTTCTGCCAGATGTGCAACTAGAAAAAAAAAGCTCTAGTCACCTTTACTCCACACACAGAGACACATAAAAAGCTCTCCCTCACCCTCCATTTGGCAACTCTGACCTTAACTCTATCCTCCTCATTCCTGCTTACAAGCAAAACCTCAAACAGGAAGTACCATTGTCTGTTGAAGCGGTTGCTAAGCCACAGGACTGTGTCACTAGCGCAGACTGGAATATGTTCCGGGACTCATCCGATGGCATTGAGGAGTATACCACATAATTCACAGGCTTCATTAATAAGTGCATCAACGACGTCGTCCCCACAGTAAAAGTACGTACATATCCCAACCAGAAGCCATGGATTACAGGCAACATCCGCACTGAGCTAAAGGCTAGAGCTTCCACTTTAAAGGAGTAGGACACTAATCCGGATGCTTATAAGAAATGCTGCTACGTCCTCCGACAAACCATTCATGAGAGCCCCTGCTGTTCCAGATGACTGTGTGATTAAACACCGTAGCCGACGTGAGTAAGACCTTTAAACAGGTTAACATTCACAAGACCGCAGGGCCAGACAGATTACCAGGACGCGTACTCACAGCATGTGCTGACCAGCTGGCAAGTGTCTTCCCTGACATTTTCAAACTCTCTTTGACTCAGTCTGTAATAATACCTAAATGTTTGAAGCAGACCACCATAGTCCCTGTGCCAAAGAACGCCAAGGTAACCTGCCTAAAGACGACTGCCCCGTAGCACTCACATCTGTAGCCATGAAATGCTTTGAAAGGCTGGTCATGGCTCACATTAACAGCATCATCCAAGAAACTCTGGACCCACTCCCTTTTTTGTACCGCTCCAAAAAATCCACACACTCCACACAAAAATGTACACACTCTATTGCATTCCACACTGTCCTTTCCCACCTGGACAAAAGGAACACTTACGTGAAAATGTTGTTCATTGACTAAAGCTCAGCATTCAACACCATAGTGCCCGCCAAGCTCATCACTAAACTAAAGACCCTGGGATTGAACACCTCCCTCTGCAACTGGATCCTGGACTTCCTGAGGGGCCACCCCCCAGGTGATGAGGGTAGGCAACAACACATCTGCCACGCTGACCCTCAACACGGGGGCTCCTGTACTCCCTGTTTACCCATGACTGCATGGCCCTGCATGACTCCAACACCATCAGTAAGTTTGCAGATGGTGGTAGGCCGGATCACCGATGACGATGAGACAGCCTATAGGGAGGAGGTCAGAGACCTGGCAGTGTCGTGCCAGGACAAGAACCTCTCCCTCAACGTGAGTAAGACAAAAGAGCTAATCATGGACTACAAGGCAAGGAGGACTGAGCACGCTCCCATTCACATCAACGGAGCTGTAGTGGAGCAGGTCGAGAGCTTCAAATTCCTTGGTGTCCACATCACTAAGGACCTGTCATGGTGCAAACACACCAAGACAGAAGAGGGCATAACAATGCCTGTTCCTCCTCAATAGGCAGAAAATATTTGTCATGGGACCTCAGATCCTTAAAAAGTTATACTGCACCCTGACTTGTTGCATCACCACTTGGTATGGCAACTTTGCAAGGCGCTACAGTACATCCCTTGGGCTGAGCTTGCTGCCATCCAGGACCTCTATACCAGATGGTGTCAAAGGAATTCAAATTGCTACCCAGACTATTTGCGTTTGACTCCTTTAATGAATGATTTAATTATTCTCTTGCACAATCTCAATGAACACTCACGTGGATATTATTTTATTTTCTATCCCTTATTCTCCCAAATTTCATGGTATCCAATTGGTAGGTACAGTCTTGTCTCATTGCTGCAACTCCAGTACGGACTCAGCAGAGGTGAAGGTCAAGAACCGTGCGTCCTCCGAAAGACACCAATGTGTCAGAGGAAACACTGTACACCCGGAGACCATGTCAGCATGCATGCACCTGGCCCACCATAGGAATCGCTAGAGAGCGATGGGCCAAACCCAGATGATGCTTGGCCAATTGGTCACGGCCAGCTGAGACAGAGCCTGGACTCGAACCAGACTCTCTAGTGGTATAGCTAGCACTACAGTGCCTTAGACCACAGCGCCACTCGGGAGACCACACACACATATGGATGTTGACGCCAAACGCACGCACGCACGCACGCACGCACGCACGCACGCACGCACGCACGCACGCACGCACACACACACACACACACACACACACACACACACACACACACACACACACACACACACACACACACACACTCACTCACTCACTCACTCACTCACTCCTCACACTCACACTCACACACACTCACACACTCTCACACACACACACACACACACACACACACACACACACACACACGCTGCTGCTACTCAGTTTATTATCTATCCTGATTGCCTAGTCATGTTTACCCCTACTTACACACAGTGCTTAATTTGAGCCGGATCCTTCCGGAACAGAAACCGGCACCTCTCAGATTTTACTTTGTTTGTTCCGGCACCTATTTGCCCAGATCCAGTACCTCTCACGGCATGATTTATAAATTATTTCACTGTTAGCACTGCATACATTCTAATAAAAAGCGATCTGCATTATATCAAGTTGTCCCATTGCTATTTCTCCCGCCCCCCACAGAAAGACCATCATGTAAAAGCGCGGTCCTTCTATGTAATCCTCCTATCCTGCCACACTGATTTCAGACCTGCTCTCTTATTTGAACATAGAGGTTATGGGGACGTCCGGTGTTGTCAGTAAATTGTCTTTACACAGGTCTTGGTAATGGAGGTCAGCTAGTGAAGAGGTCCCTACGTAATCACGTCAAGTAGCCTAGTCTAGTCGTCTCCCTACTGAATTAGAGTTGTGGGAAAGCCAAATAAAACATTGATGGGGAATCGAACCCAGAACGAGCCAAAGAACTTTCAATGCCGGAGAAGAGGAGTGAGGTGCAAACTGTTCCTGATGGCAACGCTAATCCTGCCAGTTCAGCATTACCACCGGCACCTCCACCATCTAGTAGTCCTACTAGCGAGTCAGACTCAGCGGGAGAGGGAGACAGGGATCTGGGGGGCAGGGGGGGTAGTGCATCCACCGACGAAGTGCTCGGAGCAGGTGCAATTTGCAGTTTAAGAACAAGCAAACATATAACGCCTGGCTTGTCATGCAGAATTCAAAGTTGGGCTGTAGAACATGTAAAAAGGTAGGGAGTTTGGGACTAGAAATGACTGGAGGGATCAAACTAGCAAAAGAGTGGGTGGAATGTTCAGTAAACTAACATCCTATGCATCAGATGTACTAAACAACAACAAAGAGCCCTCAGAAACATGGTTTTTGAACATGCCTGAACCAAGGCGCATTTGGTGGCAGCAAGCTTTGTAGACAAGGCTTAGGAGGACACCCAGGTTAACACTCAAAATGAAGGAAAAAATAGACACGACAGCCAGAGTCTTCAGAACAGCCTTAGAAGGAGGCTAAACATCACAGCCACATGCTCGCTCATGGCTTTGAGCAAGAAGTTGACTCTCAGGAGTTAAATGGACTTGACATGGGGAGAGTCATTGTGGAAGGTTTTGAAAACTGAGGTAGGACATTTTTTGACCTTTACCTTCACAGCACAGAACAAGTTTGTAATCTGAATACGTGCTTCACATTATCACATAAGCAGGAGGCCTATATATTTTCATATGTGTGTTCTGCTGTGGCTTACATTGATGTCTCTTATTTGAAGATATATTCCGATATTGTGATATTTGTTCTACTGCTACATTGATGTCTTGTAAAATTTATGAAATTCCCACAGCTGAGTATGTGTGCATATGGCGGGTGATCTGCATTGTCGTCTAAAAATGTTCCTGTACATTGATGTCTTGAAAATTAGGCTATAAGAAACACGGACTTGTGTAAGCCCCGAGCTATACTCAAGTATGTGGGCAAACTGCAATGACGTCTAAAATGCCTTGAATTAATTATCACCTTTGGGAGTGCTGTCCGATTCACCACCATAGATAGTAGGCTATTTGTGTCCTATTTTGTGTTTGCACCCCCCCCCCCCCCCCCCCCACACCTTTGACTTGGTACCCATTGTATATAGCCTCGTTATTGTTATTTCATTGTGATACTATTTTTCCTTTATATTTAGCAAATTCTTCTTACTTACTTTTTTAAACTTTAAAACTGCATTGTTGGTTAAGGACGTGTAAGCATTTCACGGTAAGGTCTACCTTCACCTGTTGTATTCGGCGCATGTGATGAATACAATTTCATTTTATTTGAAAGAGTAGCCAACCAGAAGTGTTTTGACTGACTGCAACACTAAATGTCTCTAGCCCAGCCTCCCATCCACCCTAACAAAACCACACTGTTGTTGTTATTGCACATTTCCTGTCCGGCGATAGTGTCTATCACTGACACCAATCGGCTCGTTCACACCATCTGCCAGTGAGTTACCCAGAGACACCAGAGTGCCAAGGGACACTTTAAATGTGCCACTGCCTTAATGCCCCATGTGTAACCATCAACAGGCAATGTGTTGCGAGTGAGTCTCTAGTTAAGAACACAGTATAGTAGGGCAAAAAACGTGAGGACAAAGAAGGGATGTAATTAGGAGTGTGGACAGGAAATCACCTGATGTCTTCTCACAAGTAATACAGTCAGGAGTTCACACTTCACCTCAGTGGCAGCTGAGAACAGAGGTTGCTTTAAGTGAATGGGTTGGATTCCATTTCAATTTAAGTCAAATTAGACCAATTAAACAGAATCCCCATTACGAATCAGATACTGTATATTGTTCAATGTTTTCTTTGAAAAACTGACCGATCGCACAGCCAGCTGGCAAAGAGATGGACAATTTACAAACAGTCCCTTCAGAAATTATTATTCACACTCCTTGACTTTTCCCCCAAAAAATATGTTATAGCTTGATTTTTAAATGTATTAAATTGAGAGTTTGTGCCACTGGAAGACACACAATATCCCATAATGTCAAAGTGGAATTATGTTTTGAGGAATGTTTATAAATGAATTAAAAATGAAAAGCTCAACTGTCTTGAGTCATTAAGTTGTCAACCCCTTTGTTATGGCAAGCCTACATAAGTTAATGAGTAAACATTTGCTCAACGAGTCACATAATAAATTGCATGGACTCACTCTGTGTGGAATAATAGTGCTCAACATGATTTTTGAATTACTATCTCATCTCTGTACCCCACACATACAATTATCTGTAAGGTACCCTCAGTCGAGCAGTAATTTCAAACATGGATTGAACCACAAAGACGTGGAACCTATTGGTAGATGGGTAAACATTTAAAAAAGCAGATATTGAATATCTCTTTGAGCATGGTGAAGTTAATATATACACTTTGGTTGGTGTATGAAAATACCCAGTCATTACAGAAATACAGGCATTCTTCTTAACTCAGTTACCGGAGAGGATTTCACCATGAGGCCAATGGTAACTTTAAAACAGTTACAGTGTTTAATGGCTGTGATAGGAGAACGCTGAGGATGGATCAATAACATTGGAATTACTCCAAAAAACTAACCTAAATGACAGAGTGAAAAGAAGGAAGCCTGTACAGAATCCAAAATATTCCAAAACATGCACCCTGTTTCCAATAAGGTTAAACTGCAAAACATTTGGCAAAGAAGTTAACTATGTCCTGAATACAAAGTGTTATGTTTGATACAAGTCCAACACAACACATCACTGAGTACCACTCTTCATATTTTCAAGCATGGTGGTGGCTGCATCATGTTATGGGTATACTTGTCATCAGCAAGGATAAGGACGTTTTTTGAGGATAAAAATAAATGGAATAGAGCTAAGCACTGGCTGGTTCAGTCTGCTTTCCAACAGACACAGATACAAACCCACCTTTCAGCAGGACAATGACATAAAACACAAGGTCAAATCTACACTGGAGTTTCTTACCAAGAAGACATTGAATGTTCCTGACTGGCCTAGTTACAGTTTTGACTTATATTTGGCCTGAAAATCTATGGCAAGACTTGCAAATGGCTGTCTAGCAATGATCAACAAACAACTTGACAGAGCTTGAAAAATGAAAAACATAATAATGTGCAAACATTGTACAATCCAGGTGTGCACAGCTCTTAGAGACTTACCCAGAAAGACTCACATCTGTAGTCGCTGCAAAGGTGATTCTAACGTGTATTGACTAGGGTGTGAATGCTTATGTAAATGAGATATTTCTGTATTTCATTTTCA
Source organism: Oncorhynchus nerka (assembly GCF_034236695.1). Lineage (NCBI taxonomy): Eukaryota > Metazoa > Chordata > Actinopteri > Salmoniformes > Salmonidae > Oncorhynchus > Oncorhynchus nerka. Next base: position 51,770,080 of record NC_088403.1, on the reverse strand, counting down.
ATAAATTATCAAACATTTCTAACAACATGTTTTCACTTTGTCATTATGGGGTATTGTGTGTAGATCGGTGAGAGAAAAACATCAATTTAATCCATTTCGAATTCGGGTTGTAACAAAAAAAAGTGGAATAAGTCAAGGGTTAGGAATACTTTCTAAACACGCTGTATCTAGGCCTAAATCAAGACGCTGTTTGATTGTTTTAAGTATAGGTTTACACGACAATGACAGACATGTAATGTGCTGCTCAGCCACTTTGTCAAGTTACTGATAAACACAGTGGTTTAATGTTATGGTAATTTAAAAGCAGACTGTCTTTGAGGAAAGAATTTCATCATGGTTGACTTTGTCTCGATGCATTTTTCTTAGAAGAGCCTACTGGCACAAAACTTCATAACAAAGCCTGTGATTTTGGGGTCTTGTTTCATGCTTCTGGCGGTTTGATTGTGACTGTGTTTTCACATGCAACAGGGGAAAGAGAGAGCTTCATGTGTTGCTCAAGGTTCTTTTAGGTACTTCCCCATCTCCCATCGCCCTGCACAATTAATTCGATTTTTGGGGGTATTATCAAGAGGTAGCCGTGCAAAGTGGCATGACAGAAAAATGGTCCAGAACCCGAGGCTTTCCTTCAGCTGGATGTCGTCGCCACAACCCAGTGTATCTATGGGGCAGAGGATAAGCATGTTTCAACCAAAATGAGGGCAGAATCAAATTACAACGTTGGAATAAAAAGTGACAGAGCAGCACTGAGACTGAGATAGGGTTGGGAATGAATCCTAAACATGCATGTTTGAAAGTACGAAAAATACCTGAGCAGATTCACTATTAAGCAGTGTTCCACAGTTAGTGTTTAGCAGAAACATGTCAAAACCTGCTTTTTGGAATCATGAAGGTACATTTTCTGAATGTCGAGGACAACAGAAGACAATATGTTACTACAGAAAGTAATCAAAGCATTTCTAGGAAAAAAATACCCACTGAACATATTGGACCTGTGCGTTCGGACATGCTTCCCAAACTATTGATTTCAATCCAGACGTTTGACACATAATCCGGGAAGCAGAAATTCATCAAAGTAATGATTGAATAATTATCTCAAGTGCAATTAATTAAACACGCCGATGAACTCATCTTCAACAGCTGTCCAAGCTTCACCACTTAATCACTTGTGAGAATTACCAAACAAATTGAGGACGCGGAGTGCATGCAATAATCTCTGCGAAGTGCATTGTTTACTAACAGTAATTACTATCACACTGTGCTCTGTGTATTAGCGAGCCAAGTGACTACTACACTGTGCTAAAATTGAAGTTTATTTCCAAAATGCTATATCCACATTTTTTTTCACCAGAAATTATTGCTTCTATGATTTTGCATTCATAGATTTTAGGTGTGTATTAAAATGGTTTTCTTTAGAAAATGCCTTCAGAAAGCCTTCATACCCCTTGACTTTTTCCACATTGTGTTGTGTAACAGCCTGAACTCAAAATTGATTAAATTTACATTTTGGGTCACTGGCCAATACACAATATCCCATAATGTAATAGTGGAATTATGCTTTTAGAATTTTTTACTAATTAATAACAAATTAAAAACTGAAATGTTTTGAGTTAATAAGTATTAAACCCCTTTATTATGGCAAGCCTAAATACGTTCAGTAGTAAGCATTTCCTTAACAAGTCACATAATTTGCTAATTTTATTGGTCGCATACACATATTTATCAGATGTTATTGCGGGTGTGGCGAAATGCTTGTATTCCTAGCTCCAACAGTGCAGTAATATAATAGTACACACACATCTAAAAAGTAAAATAATGGAATTAAGAAATATTTAAATATTAGGACCAGCAATGTCGGAGTCCGGAGTGTATGTATATATATAGGAACACTAAAATAACACATCCTAGATCTGAATGAATGAAATATTTTTATTAAATACTTTTTCTTTACATGTGTTGACAACAAAATCACACAAAAATTATCAATGGAAATCAAATGTATCAATCCATGGAGGTCTGGATTTGGAGTCACACTCAAAACTAAAGTGGAAAACCACACTGCAGGCTGATCCAACTTTGATGTAATGACCTTAAAACAAGTCAAAATGAGGCTCAGTAGTGTGTGTGGCCTCCACGTGCCTGTATGACCTCCCTACAACGCCTGGGCATGCTCCTGATGAGGTGGCGGATGGTCTCCTGAGGGATCTCCTCCCAGACCTGGACTAAAGCATCCTCCAACTCCTGGACAGTCTGTGGTGCCACGTGGCGTTGGTGGATGGAGCGAGACATGATGTCCCCGATGTGCTCAATTGGATTCAGGTCTGGGGAATGGGCGGGCCAGTCCATAGCATCAATGCCTTCCTCTTGCAGGAACTGCTGACACACTCTGGCCACAAGAGGTCTAGCATTGTCTTGCATTAGGAGGAACCCAGGGCCAACCTCACCAGCATATGGTCTCACAAGGGGTCTGAGAATCTCATCTCGGTACCTAATGGCAGTCATGCTACCTATGGCGAGCACATGGAGGGCTGTGCGGCCCCCCAAAGAAATGCCACCCCACACCATGACTGACCCACCGCCAAACGGTCATGCTGGAGGATGTTGCAGGTAGCAGAACGTTCTCCACGGCGTCTCCAGACTCTGTCACGTCTGTCACATGTGCTCAGTGTGTACCTGCTTTCATCTGTGAAGAGCACAGGGCGCCAGTGGCGAATTTGCCAATCTTGGTGTTCTGTGGCAAATGCCAAACGTCCTGCACGGTGTTGGGCTGTAAGCACAACCCCCACCTGTGGACGTCGGGCCCTCATACCACCCTCATGGAGTCTGTTTCTGACGGTTTGAGCAGGCACATGCACATTTGTGGCCTGCTGGAGGTCATTTTGCAGGGCTCTGGCAGTGCTCCTCCTGCTCCTCATTGCACAAAGGCGGAGGTAGCGGTCCTGCTCCTGAGTTGTTGCCCTCCTACGGCCTCTTCCACGTCTCCTGATGTACTGGTCTGTCTCCTGGTAGCGCCTCCATGCTCTGGACACTACACTGACAGACACAGCAAACCTTCTTGCCACAGCTTGCATTGATGTGCCATCCTGGATGAGCTGCACTACCTGAGCCACTTGTGTGGGTTGTAGACTCCGTCTCATGCTACCACTAGAGTGAAAGCACCGCCAGCATTCAAAAGTGACCAAAACATCAGCCAGGAAGCATAGGAACTGAGAAGTGGTCTGTGGTCACCACCTGCAGAACCACTCCTTTATTGGGGGTGTCTTGCTAATTGCCTATAATTTCCACCTGTTGTCTATTCCATTTGCACAACAGCATGTGAAATGTATTGTCAATCAGTGTTGCTTTCTAAGTAGACAGTTTGATTTCACAGAAGTGTGATTGACTTGGAGTTACATTGTGTTGTTTAAGTGCTCCCTCAATTTTTTTGAGCAGTGTATACACTGGCGAGAACACGTATTTGATACACTGCCGATTTTGCAGGTTTTCCTACTTACAAAGCATGTAGAGGTCTGTAATTTTTATCATAGGTACACTTCAACTGCGAGAGACGGAATCTAAAACAAAAATCCAGAAAATCACATTGTATGATTTTTAAGTAATTCATTTGCATTTTATTGCATGACATAAGTATTTGATATATCAGAACTTAAAGCAGAACTTAATATTTGGTACAGAAACCTTTGTTTGCAATTACAGAGATCATACGTTTCCTGTAGTTCTTGACCAGGTTTGCACACTGCAGCAGGGCTTTTGGCCCACTCCTCCATACAGACCACCTCCAGATCCTTCAGATTTCGGGGCTGTCGCTGGGCAATACGGACTTTCAGCTCCCTCCAAAGATTTTCTATTGGGTTCAGGTCTGGAGACTGGCTAGGCCACTCCACTTCTGAGCCACTCCTTAGTTGCCCTGGCTGTGGGTTTCGGGTCGTTGTCATGCTGGAAGACCCAGCCACGACCCATCTTCAATGCTCTAACTGAGGGAAGGAGGTTGTTGACCAAGATCTCGTGATACATGGCCCCATCCCATCCTCCCCTCAATACGGTGCAGTCGTCCTGTCCCCTTTGCAGAAAAGCATCCCCAAAGAATGATGTTTCCACCTCCATGCTTCACTGTTGGGATGGTGTTCTTGGGGTTGTACTCATCCTTCTTCTTCCTCCAAAAACGGCGAGTGGAGTTTAGACCAAAAAGCTCTATTTTTGTCTCATCAGACCACATGGCCTTCTCCCATTCCTCCTCTGGATCATCCAGATGGTCATTGGCAAACTTCAGACGGGCCTGGACATGCGCTGGCTTGAGCAGGGGGACCTTGCATGCGCTGCAGGATTTTAATCCATGACGGCGTAGTGTGTTACTAATGGTTTTCTTTGAGACTGTGGTCCCAGCTCTCTTCAGGTCATTGACCAGGTCCTGCCGTGTAGTTCTGATCTCTCACCTTCCTCATGATCATTGATGCCCCACGAGGTGAGATCTTGCATGGAGCCCCAGACCGAGGGTGATTGACCGTCATCTTGAACTTCTTCCATTTTCTAATAATTGCGCCAACAGTTGTTGCCTTCTCAACAAGCTGCTTGCCTATTGTCCTGTAGCCCATCCCAGCCTTGTGCAGGTCTACAATGTTATCCCAATGTTATATCCTTACTCAGCTCTCTGGTCTTGGCCATTGTGGAGAGGTTGGAGTCTGTTTGATTGAGTGTGTGGACAGGTGTCTTTTATACAGGTAACGAGTTCAAACAGGTGCAGTTAATACAGGTCATGAGTGGAGAACAGGAGGGATTCTTAAAGAAGAACTAACAGGTCTGTGAGAGCTGAAATTCTTACTGGTTGGTAGGTGATCAAATACTTATGTCATGCAATAAAATGCTAATTAATTACTTAAAAATCATACAATGTGATTTTCTGGATTTTTGTTTTAGATTCCGTCTCTCACAGTTGAAGTGTACCCATGATAAGAATTACAGACCTCTACATTTTTTGTAAGTAGGAAAACCTGCAAAATCGGCAGTGTATCAAATACTTGTTCTCCCCACTGTATACACACACACACACACACAGTGCCTTCGGAAAGTATTCAGACCTCTTGACTTTTTCCAAATTGTTTCATTACAGCTTTATTCTAAAATATATATTATTTTTAAATCCTCAGCAATCTACACGCAATAACCCATAATGAAAAAGTGAAATGTTTTTTGTTTTTTTGCAAATTCATTGAAAATAAAAAACAGAAATGACTTATTTACGTAAGTATTCATCCCCCTTGGTATTTTTGCTATTTGTTGCACTACAACCTGTAATTATTGTAATTTATTTGGATTTCATGTAATGGACATACACAAAATAGTCAAAATTGGTGAAGTGAAATGAAAAAAAATGTAAAACTGAAAAGTGGTCCGTGCATATGTATTCACCCCCTTTGCTATGAAGCCCCTAAATAAGATCTGGTGCAACCAATTACCTTCAGAAGTCAAATAATTATATAAATAAAGTCCATCTGTGTGCAATCTTAGTGTCACATGATCTCAGTATATATACACCTGTTCTGAAAGGCCCCAGAGTCTGCAACACCACTAAGCAAGAGGCACCACCAAGCAAGTGGCACCATGAAGACCAAGGAGCTCTCCAAACAGGTCAGGGACAAAGTTGTGAAGTACAGATCAGAGTTGGGTTATACAAAAATATCCAAAAATTTGAACATCCCACGGAGCACCATTAAATCCATTACAAAAAAATGTAAAGAATATGGCACCACAACAAACCTGCCAAGAGAGGGCAGTCCACCAAAACTCATGGACCAGGCAAGGAGGACATTAATCAAAGTGGCAACAAAGAGACCTAAAATTTGCTCAGTGGTGAGATTTTTGGAGGGAACATTGAACAACAACATTGTAGTTATTCCACAATACTAACCTAAATTACAGAGTGAGAAGAATAATGCCTGTACAAAATACAAATATTTCAAAACATACATCTTGTGTACAACAAGGCACTAAAGTAAAAAAAATGTGGCAAAGAAATTAACTTTATGTCCTGATTACAAAGCACAATACACAATACATCACTGAGTACCCCTATTCATATTTTCAAGTATGGTTGTTGGCTGCATCACGTTCTGGGTATACTTGTCATCAGCAAGGACTAAGGAACTTTTGGGATGAAAAATAATAGACCTAAGCACAGGCCAAATCCTAGAGGAAAACCTGGTTCAGTCTGCTTTCCAACAGACACTAGGAGACAAATTCACCTTTCAGCAGGACAATAACCTAAAACACAAGGCCAAATATACACTGGAGTTGCTTAACAAAGACAGCGCTGAATGTTCTTGAGTGTTCTAGTTACAGTTTTGACTTAAACTGGCTTGAAAATCTATGGCAAGACTTGAAAATGGCTGTCTAGCAATAATCAAAAACCAAATTGACATACCTTGAAGAATTTTCTAATATTGCAAATATTGTACAATCCAAGTGTGCAAAGCTTTTAGACACTTACCCAGGATGACTCACAGTTGTAATCACTGCCAAAGGTGTTTCTAACATGTATTGGCTCAGGAGTGTGAATACTTATGTAAATTAGATATTTCTGTATTTCATTTTCATTAAATTTGCAAAAAAAATGTTTTCACTTTGTCATTATGGGTTACATGTAAATGGGTTAGAACATGTTTAATATTTAATCCATTTTGAATTCAGGTTGTAACACAACAAAATGTGGAATAAGGCAAGGGGTATGAATATTTTCAGAAGGCACTGTATCAATTGTTTAGTTGGAATGGATTGTTTGTATCCTGTATATTTGACTGTGATATGTGGTTGTCTCACCTTGGTATCTGAAGATGAATGCACTGACTTTAAGTAGTTCTGAATAAGAGCATCTGCTAAATGTCAAATTTAAAAGTTTTACATTCAGATTTCATATTACTGTATTAAAAAATATATATATATTGACGTCACAAATGTATAATTTATACAGTTTTTTTTTATAAAAAAGGGACTTATTTATTACATTTGACTGTGTAAAACCTAGCAGTACTACTTACAGTGGGGCAAAAAAAGTATTTAGTCAGACAACCAATTGTGCAAGTTCTCCCACTTAAAAAGATGAGAGAGGCCTGTAATTTTCATCATAGGTACACTTCAACTATGACAGACAAAATGAGAAGAAAAAAATCCAGAAAATCACATTGTAGGATTTTTAATTTATTTATTTGCAAATTATGGTGGAAAATAAGTATTTGGTCACCTACAAACAAGCAAGATTTCTGGCTCTCACAGACCGGTAACTTCTTCTTTAAGAGGCTCCTCTGTCCTCCACTCGTTACCTGTATTAATGGCACCTGTTTGAACTTGTTATCAGTATAAAAGACACCTGTCCACAACCTCAAACAGTCACACTACAAACTCCACTATGGCCAAGACCAAAGAGCTGTCAGTGGACACCAGAAACCAAATTGTAGACCTGCGCCAGACTGGGAAGACTGAATCTGCAATAGGTAAGCAGCTTGGTTTGAAGAAATCAATTGTGGGAGCAATTATTAGAAAATGGAAGACATACAAGACCACTGATAATCTCCCTCGATCTGGGGCTCCACGCAAGATCTCACCCCGTGGGGTCAAAATGATCACAAGAACGGTGAGCAAAAATTCCAGAACCACACGGGGGGACCTAGTGAATGACCTGCAGAGAGCTGGGACCAAAGTAACAAAGCCTACCATCAGTAACACACTACGCCGCCAGGGACTCAAATCCTGCAGTGCCAGACGTGTCCCCCTGCTTAAGACAGTACATGTCCAGGCCCGTCTGCTAGAGAGCAATTCGATGATCCAGAAGAAGATTGGGAGAATGTCATATGGTCAGATGAAAACAAAATATAACTTTTTGGTAAAAACTCAACTCGTCATGTTTGGAGGACAAAGAATGCTGAGTTGCATCCAAAGAACACCATACCTACTGTGAAGCATGGGGTGGAAACATCATCATGCTTTGGAGCTGTTTTTCTGCAAAGGGACCAGGACGACTGATCCGTGTAAAGGAAAGAATGAATGGGGCCATGTATCGTGAGATTTTGAGTGAAAACCTCCTTCCATCAGCAAGGGCATTGAAGATGAAACGTGGCTGGGTCTTTCAGCATGACAATGATCCCAAACACACCGCCCGGGCAATGAAGGAGTGGCTTCGTAAGAAGCATTTCAAGGTCCTGGAGTGGCCTAGCCAGTCTCCAGATCTCAACCCAATAGAAAATCTTTGGATGGAGTTGAAGGTCCGTGTTGCCCAGCAACAGCCCCAAAACATCACTGCTCTAGAGGAGATCTGCATGGAGGAATGGGCCAAAATACCAGCAACAGTGTGTGAAAACCTTGTGAAGACTTACAGAAAACGTTTGACCTCTGTCATTGCCAACAAAGGGTATATAACAAAGTATTGAGATAAACTTTTGTTATTGACCAAATACTTATTTTCCACCATAATTTGCAAATAAATTCATTAAAAATCCTACAATGTGATTTTCTCATTTTGTCTGTCATAGTTGAAGTGTACCTATGATGGAAATTCCAGGCCTCTCTCATCTTTTTAAGTGGGAGAACTTGCACAATTGGTGTCTGACTAAATACTTTTTTGCCCCACTGTATTTCTCAGAGTGAGGCGGCTATACAGCGTTTTGCAAAGAAACATAATTATTTGTCTATCTTAAATGAAACCATCAAGTGATAGATTTCAAACAAATAGATGTCTATCCTTTAACAACCCCATGCCATGATTAGATAGTGAAAAAACACACCAATATCGTATAACTTAAATATCTTTAAAAAAATAAAAGTGAATTTCTGAAAATGGATATATAGCATTTTGTAAAGAAACTCTTCAATTGTCTAAAGAGAGTTGGGTTTATTTTTCGTAGTTGCCTCTGAGACTCCTGTTAGATAACACAGATTATGTGATTACAAGTGTTTTGGGTTACTCAATTCTGTCATCATAGGCAGCTGTATCCCACAAAATATTTGATACAGCTCCCTCCCTCCATTCTGGAATTAGCATTAGAGTATGAGCAGTATGAACAGTAGGAGTTTAAACTGTCAAACCCTGTGCTAACAAACTACAGTAGCTGCATCTCACAGACACCCTATTCCCTGACTAGTTCCCCTCCACACTAGATTGAGTACACATATACAATATTATATATTTTTTTGAGTATGTCACTGCCCTGAAACCTGAAATCCTTTCCACTGTTTTTTCCTTGAGGGAATGAACTAGCTAAATCTGTCAGTCAAACCCACACTAACCCTATTTAAAAGGCTGCCGTGACTATGCCAACCGAGTCTGCTGGGTTTTTGCAATGAGGTAATTTTGGGCATCACAAACCCAGCTTTCATGGTACGCCGAAGCCTGCCAGTCACTGAGGACTATGGGAAATAGAGACTGTGGTTCTGACATATGGGGGAGCTATCTGGAACACACTCGTGTCTGGTGGTTGAATGAGGATTGTCAGCTAATACAGTGATGTAAGACGTGTGTGAGTCGTCACAAGTGGAAAATACTTTACAGTGGTGTATATGGAGGAGTTATATGTAGTTATAGCGACGATAACTTACAGCTCATCATCAATCGCAATTATACGTCTATGGGCATTTCTTTCATTCCGTAATATGTGCAGGTGTCTTCAAACATTTGCGACATTCTAATCTTGATAATTACATGGACTTATTTGAGTATACCATTGTGGGCTGCTGAATCCAAATGGTAATTAGCATATTAATTTAAATCCCAATATCTCACACAGTACATTTCAGTGGGGATGATAACAATGGAGCACAATGGAGATATTACAGTAATTGAAATGAGCTAAGTGTGAACTGTGACTCACTTCTGCTCTGTCTAGAGTGTCTAACTACATATGGATGTAGTGAAATCACAGAATTAAAGGGATTGTTCGGGATTTTGTCAACGAAGCCCTTTATCTACTTCCCCAGAGTCAGAAGAACTCTTCGATACCATTTTCTTGGGGAAGTAGACAAAGGACTTTATTGACAAAATCCTGAAATATCCATTTAAGTGTGTCAACCGAAATGAGTGATATACATACCAGGATTAGGGTCAATTCATTTAAATGACAGTCAATTCAGAACGAAAAACGCATTCCAATTCCACATTTTCGTCAATGAAAAGCATTGCAGAGAAGTGGAATTTAAGTGTACTTCCTGAATTGACTGTAATTTAAATCAAATTGACCCCAACCCTGGTATACACAATACTAGTGTGGAACAAAAAAATATTGTCGGTAGCTAGGTTTCCATCCAATTAGCAACAGATTTTCGTATAAATATTCTAAAATCTGCATAAAGAAAATGTGTTTAATAGCAAATGTGCCTACTCTGGTCTAGACACATTCGCTCTAGCCAACAGCTTGCAGATACAGTGTGGGCAGGCTGTGCAGGTTGTCTAGTCTACATGATGAGATTAGCATGGATAAGAACGAGAATATTTTCATTTATCAAATGGCAGTCAAGCATCGATCACCATGTCACCAGAATAAAACCCTTGATATTTATAGGAAAGGAGCATCAAGATCACTGTGCACTTTCACCACCCTGTGAAGCTCATCATGGTTTATTTAATCTGTAGCCTAATAAAATGCATGTTTCTTGATTCATGGAGGACCACACACCATATCATCGCGTGACTCCAAGTTTACTTATTATATATCATTATTTGCTCATAAAGGCGTTTCTACCGCTGTATCTCGCATAGTTAATTTTACAGACACAAAAAGATCGCACCGTGTCGGACAAACAAATGATCTGTCAACAGTTATTAAATAGTACTGAAACTTCCTGTTTCCATCACAGCTGTAGTGGATTTAAAGAAAATACTATATGACTTTACTTGCATATAAACTGTGGATGAATATGTGGTTATTGTCAATATTAGAATGAGTTGTTGGTAGGCCAGGCATTTTTGCTGTAGTACACCCGTTTATTTTACGTGGAGGTGATACCTTCCCTGTTTTGTCAGAAACCTTGATACTTTAGTTCCTATTCAGCTTTTCTCCTCCACGTCGAGTAAGAAACTACATTTGGGCAGAAATAAATACTCCAAAGTCGCTGAACAATTCCTCTAATGCGGTCTTAATGGTATTTAGCCTTATCTGGAATTGGTTTGTTTATACCCCGCTTGAAAAACACCAAACACTTTTGTCTCCTTTTGAGAGCATCTCAATTAACTCTGCCGACAAGAAAGTCTGGTGAAATAACACTCTGCTATTTGATCGACACTTGCCCACAGCACGGACATTAGGCAACTCACGGGCCATGCTAATGCTGCTAGTTTTGAAAGTAAACATTGCCTTTTGTTGTCCTCCGACAGTATTGCAACTCAAATTATGATGGTGTGTACAATCAATTACTTCAAATAATGTCTGTAGAATGTATTCCAATGTGACGCTTTGATGGAAAAGAGACCGCACAATGTGAAAATGAAAAACAATGGCTGTGTCGCTACCAGGACATATTTTAAAGCATTGTCATCTCTGCTCTAGTCACACTAGCAGAGTCACTCGACATCTTTGAGCAAAATGAAATCTTGATTGGTCCAAAAAATATATTTAAAGCCCAAACTAATTGTCCTCTTTGTTGTGAGCGAAATATATACTGGCTTTTATCCTTTTATTGGTAACCCCGACGTGTGGATCTCCAAGAATTGATTTCCCTCCAGAGTAATTGCTCTTTTCTCCCCTGTTTATATAAATAAGCTGTTAGCCCGGCAGATACTCTGAAAAGCTGAAAGGCTATTGTTGATTCAGCTTCAGAACAAGGACAGCAATTGTATTGACATGTGAAAGTTCTTTGAACTGGGTGTGAGGTCACGCAAGGCTATTAAAGGATTTCTAGGCGCATCAATAGTAATTACATGTACAGTATTTAGACAACCATTAGGCGTGACAGATCAAATGCACCCATTTGCTGTTTTGAATGGTATTTTGACGGTAGGACTTCTATTTACAGCATGAATAGATATACTACTATTTGAAAAAGGTCTTGCTATGTAATAGAGATTTGCGTTTTAAAAGGTTTCTTGGAAAAGGTTGCTGGGTCAAATTGAAGTGGTTTGTATGATGGTTGGATATGGATGAACTAGGGGGACATACATTTCAGGTGTATTTAAATAGATGAACTGAAACAAGTCTCTAACATGGCATTATGAAGTCCCCAAAACCCACCGAGATGTGTCTATGGATAGGATATGACTAGGAATAATCCATTACACACACATCTACATGACAATGACTGTACATTACATGGGTTACGGTGTAAATTGACTGAAACAATTACGTAACATTATACCCTCAATACCCACAGTCTGTGCTTTAGGTCGATACTATATAGTGGAGTTATAGTGGAGTTCAAGGTTTAGGGGATGATTTGGTGGCAGTTTAAGTCATTCTCAAAGCTAACAGTATTTCAAATCTGCCATTTGTGTAAGCATGTCATCCATTTGCTTCACTCCCCGCCTGCATTTACTTCACTCCCCCTAGTCATCTCCCTCCCTCCCTCCCTCCCTCCCTCCCTCCCTCCTTTCTTCCAGGAGTGTATAAGTCACACCTGAGCCATCCATCCAAACCCCTAGACCATGAAATTAGCTAAAGACGTAAAGCTGTGAATGACACAGGTGTGGAAACAAATGAGAACGTCAAAGTAAGAAGTGCAGATCAGAGACGGCAGATCTTGTCGTCGTTACATGTCACAGCTTACTTACTCTTTTACTTTATGCCTAGTCTTTCAGGGGCGGTTGTGTGTTCCAGAAGCTAATGCTAGCTCGGTATTAGCACACACTGCGGAGCTACAAGTAATGGTATAAGGAGCTTGTGAGAAAGTCATACTCCTGCATCTCATTTCCCATTGAAAACATTTGAAGTCGCTCAAGCTTGTCGGCACTTCTTCTCTGTGCCGTATAAATTATGGCGCGCCTCGTCCTCTATCCCTTTTTAACTCGTTCAGATATTCAAATATTCTATTCATCACCTTCATTAATAATTGCCTCCCCGTGTACAACTAAGATTTGGCGAGCGACAAGCTCCGGGGCAATCATGGCAGTTATTGTCTGCGACAAAGCAAGTTAATGTACCTGCAGAGCATCTTGACTGACGCCGATGTAAACAAGTCCTGCGATAGTGGGAAACATGAAAACATCTATTGTGTATTCTGACTGGGTGGTTTTGGGCTGCTTGATTGTAGGCGCGATTAGCATTTTAATAATGTGGGAGATGTTGAGAGAGAGAGAGAGATAGAGTCAGAGCCAGTTAGTACCCACAGTCAGTTGTTATAATCATACAGGGGACGGGAGTGAATGTGCCAACTGAATGGTAGAAATGACACGAGAGAGTGGCATTTATCCAGCAGGACTTTTGTGAGATATTCTAATTCAACACAGATTTGGTGACATGGATGCGTTGCCCCTTTGGCTAAGCCGTGCAAAAAGCCAAGGACGACAAATCAAGGAGTTGAGAGAACACACAGTCGCCATCTGTAAATGACATGTTTCTATGTCAAACAGTTTATTTTAGATTGTGCAGGTAGGAGTTCAGAATAATCAAGCATGCTGTTATTGTTCTTTTGTTGAAATCAACATGAAAATGTCCAGCATGAAATGGAAATGTATAGATTGCAGGCCTGCTGTGCAGTGTTTGCTGGTTGGAAAATGTCAACTCTAGAGAGAGAGGATACATCAAAGTGAGAATGTTATTGACTATTGGCTTTTGCCATCATAGGCATCAATGCCATGCTTTCTGTTACAGCATTCTCCATGATGGACAAAGATCTGCTCACATCTGCATTCCTTCAAAAACCTATCGAGTTCCCTTATAGACATGTTCAAAATGTGTCGTCCAATTATCCAATCTCGGGAAAAAGGAACCACACCTTGAAAGGGAAATTGAAAGAGGTACATGCAAAGTGTGAAGGTATCAGGCGATCTGTTTTGATTGATGGGACCTGTTTTGGCATGTGAAAGGGAGAGTGGAGAGTGTGTCCACCGATTAATGATCCTTGGCGTTTTTGAATTATGACTAGGGGGAAGCTTGTCGACACTGAGAAGTGAGAGTGAAATTGAAAAGCCAATCAATTGCTCCTTTGCTCGGGCAAATGATGGACTAATGATTACCTGCTATCATGTGATCCTGCCATCATCTACATATTGATTCTCCCGCTGTCGAGACTTTGTAGAATGAATATTAAAACGATGTATCACCAACTTGATATAACCAACGAATCCCTCTTTACTAGCTTGTTCATGTGACACCAATATGTAATAAAGGTACAACACATGACTTTTCAACAAATGTCTCTAATATTTGAACATACAAAGAACCCAAATCACGCATGAATGCCATAGCAAACATACCAGCAATCTCTACTGCAAACAAGACTATAGGCTTTCACATGGAGGAAAATCAGCGTAGAGTAGCCATTGAAGTTGCTGCATGTATGAGTACCTATGGAACGGCATTGGCTTAATAACGATTTACCCAACGATGTACACGGAGTGTACAAAACAATATGAACACCTTCCTAATATTGAGTTGCACCTCCTTATGCCCTCAGAACAGCCTCAATTCGTCGGGACGTGGACTCTACAAGGTGTCGAAAGCGTTGCACAGGGACGTTGTTGACAATGTTGTTGTGACAGTTGTGTCAAATTGGCTGGATGTCCTTTTGGTGGTGGACCATTCTTGATACACACGGGAAACTGTTGAGCATGAAAAATGCAGCATTTCTTGACACACAATATTTTGTCTTGCTCATTCATCCTCGGAATGGCACACATACACAATCCTTCTTTATCTTGTCTCCACCCTTTCATCTACACTGATTGAAGGGATCATAGCTTTCGCATGGATTCACCTGGTCAGCCTATGTCATGGAAAGAGCAGGTGTTCCTAATGTTTGTACACTCAGTGTATATTAACCTTCGATCGCTGATGCTATGTAGTGGCCAGTGACAGACGTTGAAGCCACCAGTCGGCCAGACGGGCACTCCCGAGGAGAAGCAGTCCTCCATAGGAATGAATGGAATTCTACAGTATTTCAATTAAATGTTTCATGGAAAAAAAATGACATGTATTTAAGTGTTTTTTGTTGTAGTGGGGACTGTAGGAGAACTTTAAAAACAATTAACTGTGTAGTTCACATAAGAAAATGGAAAAGTATGCATTAAGGTGTTTAAGATAGAATAAACGTGGCAAAAACTAATTTAGACATTAATAAATGCATTTATATACATTCCAAAATATATATTTTTGAACAATGGAAGGGGCAGTGCCAAGATGGAGATGTAGTGGCTTCAAAACACCGCCCCCTGTTAGTCTGTGTATATAGATACAAATAATTATATCTACCCTGTTTGAATTACAGTCAAATTATGTGTTACTGGGTGACATTGGCTAAATTAGTAACTTTATCTACCCTGTTTGAGTTACAGTTCGGACATAAAGCTTATAGTGTTGTACAGTGTAAATATGTCAGTGTGGATCCTTATGAGGTTATACTGTCAATAGGATGTTGAGCTATGAATAACATTGTGGACTCACCACTGTGGTGAATCGATCGTTTGTTGTGTCTCTTGCAAATGATTATATTGTGCATCCTGTAAATGTTTTCCCCTTTATTTCTGCCTTGGGCAAAACAGTGCTCACATCCACACGCACACACACACATTCACTTACACACTAATGCAAACACACACACAAACACTTGGGGGATGCTCAGGGTCAAGTGGTGCTCAAGGCGTGCTTCGAAAAATCCTGACGCTAGCAAATATTTCAAGACATTCTCTTTATTTACATGCGAGTTGCTGTCTCAGGCGGTTCAGTATTGTGATCATTTCCCATTTGAAAGTCGTAACTTCTTTACAGTCGTTGACGTAAAGGTTAACAAGCCTGAAGACTAGATCTCTCTTACTTACTCTCTCGTTGCCCTTTCTTCAACTAAATATCTCTTCTCTCGCATATTCTCTCAATGTCACTCTGTTTCTGTCGGCTTCTCTGCTCGTTTGTCTGTCAGTCTCTTCTTCTCTATGCATCTCTATTTTCTCCCCCTTCACTTTCCACCTCTCGCTGTTTATCAACTGTCTATCTCTGTCACCCTTTCTATGTTTAAATCTCTCCTTGCCTTCCTCTTAGAATCCTATTCCCCCGCCTTCAATCTCTTCGCCTTTCTCTCTTTGACATTAATAGTGAGAGCTACTTGTTGTTCTCACCATATTTTCTTCCCCTGTTTGGCGGGAAATGCTGACAAAGTTGCCTCTGAATAGCTCTGCAATATAGGTGTTTTGACATTTCCTCCCCGAGATGTGGCGGCACATTATATTCCCAATAAATGCAGTATATTATGGCTATGACAGCTGATGGTGGGGTGGATTCAACCCCTCGCACCTGCTTCTGCCAAGATTGCACACAAAACTTGAATTTCTGTGCCGACACGTCTGTGCACTATGCTCGGAAGCAGGCCTCCTTTCTCTAATCTCTCTGCCTTATTCTCGCTCTGTAATCAACAGCGATTCATCTCCGGCATGTCTGCTTAGGATGTTACTGTATTCAACATGGGCTGCTTGACGCCGAGTGGTTTCTGAACCTGTGGAAATGACGCAGCAAAGCTATAAAAAAAAAAATAGGGATACAGAGAATGAGCTGTTTCTCAGAATTTGTGCGTATAATGTTAGTTGGGGCGATGTCGGTTGAGTAGGACCTGTGTCATTATGAACAATGGGTCACATCTCGTCACCTACTGCACATCTGAATGGACTGGAAAGTAACATTTTCCAATCCAATTTGTACACATGCCAATAGTGAGTACGGGTCAGTACCTATAGGGAGTAGGGGTTACTACCTATAAGAGGGTAGGGGTTAGTACCTATAGGTCGTCGGGGTTAGTTCCCATAGAGAGAAGGGGTTAGTACCTATAGGGAGTAAGGGTTAGTTCCTATAGAGAGTAGGGGTTAGTACCTATAGGGAGTAGGGGTTAGTGACTATATGGAGTAGGGGTTAGTACCTATAGGGAGTAGGGGTTAGTACCTATAGGGAGTAGGGTTATTACCTATAGGGAGTAGGGGTTAGTACCTATAGGGAGTAGGCTTTAGTACCTGTAGGGTTAGTACCTATAGGGAGTAGGGGTTAGTGACTATATGGAGTAGGGGTTAGTACCTATAGGGAGTAGGGTTATTACCTATAGGGAGTAGGGGTTAGTACCTATAGGGAGTAGGGTTTAGTACCTGTAGGGTTAGTACCTATAGGGAGTAGGGTTAGTACCTATAGGGAGTAGGGGTTAGTACCTATATGGAGTAGGGTTAGTACCTATAGGGAGTAGGGGTTAGTACCTATAGGGAGTAAGGGTTAGTTCCTATAGAGAGTAGGGGTTAGTACCTATAGGGAGTAGGGGTTAGTGACTATATGGAGTAGGGGTTAGTACCTATAGGGAGTAGGGTTAGTACCTATAGGGAGTAGGGTTAGTACCTATAGGGAGTAGGGGTTAGTACCTATAGGGAGTAGGGTTAATACATATAGGGAGTAGGGGTTAGTACATATAGGGAGTAGGGTTAGTACCTATAGGGAGTAGGGTTAGTACATATAAGGAGTAGGGTTAGTACCTATAGGGAGTAGGGTTAGTACCTATAGGGAGTAGGGTTAGTACCTATAGGGAGTAGGGTTAGTACATATAGGGAGTAGGGTTAATACATATAGGGAGTAGGGGTTAGTACCTATAGAGATTAGGGGTTAGTACCTATAGGGAGTAGGGTTAGTACATATAGGGAGTAGGGTTAGTACCTATAGGGAGTAGGGTTAGTACCTATAGGGAGTAGGGTTAGTACCTATAGGGAGTAGGTGTTAGTACCTATAGGGAGTAGGGGTTAGTTCCTATAGGGAGTAGGGTTAGTACATATAGGGAGTAGGGTTAGTACCTATAGGGAGTAGGGTTAGTACATATAGGGAGTAGGGTTAGTACCTATAGAGAGTAGGGGTTAGTACCTATAGGGAGTAGGGTTAGTACCTATAGGGAGTAGGGTTAGTACCTATAGAGAGTAGGGGTTAGTACCTATAGGGAGTAGGGTTAGTACCTATAGGGAGTAGGGTTAGTACCTATAGGGAGTAGGGTTAGTACCTATAGGGAGTAGGGGTTAGTACCTATATGGAGTAGGGTTAGTACCTATAGGGAGTAGGGGTTAGTACCTATAGGGAGTAGTGGTTAGTTCCTATAGGGAGTAGGGTTAGTACCTATAGGGAGTAGGGTTAGTACCTATAGGGAGTAGGGGTTAGTACCTATAGGCAGTAGGGGTTAGTTCCTATAGGGAGTAGGGGTTCGTACCTATAGGGAGTAGGGTTAGTACCTATAGGGAGTAGGGGTTCGTACCTATAGGGAGTATGGTTAGTACCTATAGGGAGTAGGGTTAGTACCTATAGGGAGTAGGGTTAGTACATATAGGGAGTAGGGTTAATACATATAGGGAGTAGGGGTTAGTACCTATAGAGATTAGGGGTTAGTACCTATAGGGAGTAGGGTTAGTACCTATAGGGAGTAGGGTTAGTACCTATAGGGAGTAGGGGTTAGTACCTGTAGGGTTAGTTCCTATAGGGAGTAGGGGTTAGTACCTATAGGGAGTAGGGTTAGTACCTATAGGGAGTAGGGTTAGTACCTATATGGAGTAGGGTTAGTACATATAGGGAGTAGGGTTAGTACATATAGGGAGTAGGGTTAGTACCTATAGAGAGTAGGGGTTAGTACCTATAGGGAGTAGGGTTAGTACCTATAGGGAGTAGGGGTTAGTACCTATAGAGAGTATGGGTTAGTACCTATAGAGAGTAGGGGTTTGTACCTATAGGGAGTAGGGTTAGTACCTATAGGGAGTAGGGGTTAGTACCTATAGGGAGTAGGGTTAGTACCTATAGAGAGTAGGGGTTAGTACCTATAGGGAGTAGGGTTAGTACCTATAGGGAGTAGGGTTAGTACCTATAGAGAGTAGGGGTTAGTACCTATAGGGAGTAGGGTTAGTACCTATAGGGAGTAGGGTTAGTACCTATCGGGAGTAGGGGTTAGTTCCTATAGGGAGTAGGGTTAGTACCTATCGGGAGTAGGGTTAGTACCTATCGGGAGTAGGGGTTAGTACCTATAGGGAGTAGGGTTAGTACCTATCGGGAGTAGGGGTTAGTACCTATAGGGAGTAGGGTTAGTACCTATCGGGAGTAGGGGTTAGTACCTATAGGGAGTAGGGTTAGTACCTATAGGGAGTAGGGTTAGTACCTATCGGGAGTAGGGTTAGTACCTATCGGGAGTAGGGGTTAGTACCTATAGGGAGTAGGGTTAGTACCTATCGGGAGTAGGGGTTAGTACCTATAGGGAGTAGGGTTAGTACCTATAGGGAGTAGGGTTAGTACCTATCGGGAGTAGGGTTAGTACCTATCGGGAGTAGGGATTAGTACCTATAGGGAGTAGGGTTAGTACCTATAGGGAGTAGGGGTTAGTACCTATCGGGAGTAGGGGTTAGTACCTATAGGACATAGGGTTTAGTACCTACTTCCTATAGTACCAAATTAATGTAATTGGTTCAGAGTTTGTTTTGATATTTTAACCTGTGTCGTGATCGCGTTTGGTGTGGGGGTACAAAACAAATGTATGCACGATGGCACACGATGGCGCACGATGGCACATGCGCGCAGCCGGCTTGGGTTCCGTGTAAGGCTAATGGGAACAAGAGCAATATGGTGCAAAGAACCATCAGCTATTCTATTAGGCTTTTTACAGTACAGTTTATGAAGCCCGCCATAAGTGCTAATTCTAATGGTTTTTCAAGGTTCTTCTAGGGTTACATATTGTTCTTTGTTGGCAAGGCTTCATTTGAAAAGGATGACAGAGGTTTGAGAGTAATGCTATGTACAATGCATATCTGTTTTTGGTGTTTGCGGAAAACCCATCACCCCATTGTACTGTATATGATTTTCAATACTGTTCTTGTCAAATATATATATATTTTTTGGGAATTGAAATATGTTGGCCAATGACATAAGAATGGCCACTGACATATTACTATCACTACAGGAAACTGAAACAGTTGATCATGTTAAAGTAAGGAGTTGTGGTTTGTTCGAAAGAGCTGCAATTTTGGTATGAATTACTGCTGCATGGATGGAAGCACATCCATTAACAGAGGTAGGACAACACCAGGCATAATACTTAGTCTGTGTACTATGAGTACATTGTCACTTGATTCTATCTATAAGCAATGTTTGGTATTATAAAGTACATATTCTATGTTGTGTAAAGGTCAGACAGACGAGTCTTTGCAATGTTGAGTCATTCTGGGATTTTATTCGTTACACCCCTATAATTCAAAGTGATTATCGTTAATATCATTCACATGGGAAGAAATTTCAGAGCAGCCTGTTGGAATATTCTCATATCCGGCGGGGCTGGCGCCGCCACTTTCACAGCGGACAGCAATATCGCACAGCCTTTGAGTTTATGCAAAGCGCCCCATCTCCCTTCAACAGCGCTCAGTCAGTGAGACCTTGGCAAATATCATTAAATTCTCTGATAACGTTTCTCTCGCTCTTTCCCACACTCTCTCCCTCGTTTCTTTCCCCCTTCCTTTTTTGTGTGTGCTGGCTATCACTCTGCGGCAGTGCACAAGGAAGAGAGTGCATTGATCTGCCAAAGTGAGCAGCCATTTCGCAGGGCAAGTCTCCGAGGTGCCTCCGCTTCTGAATGGGAATTGCTCATTTCACCTGGGCGCCTTGCTTAGCGAGGCTAAAGGGGAGCCCCGCCAGGAGGGAGTGGAACCCGGCGCCAGGGCTTGGTGGGCGGGAGATAAGACCTCGACTCGCTAGTGCTACTGGATCTCCAACCTCTCTCTCCATTCCTTTCTCACTAGCTCTCTCTCGCTTTCTCTTTCACGTTCCCTCTCTTCTTCTCACTCTACCTCAGTCACTCACGTGCACACTCAATTTCCTTTGCTACTCTCTCTCATTCTATTTCTCGCTCGCCCTCTGCCTCTCAGCTAGCAGCAGTGAGCCTGGTGGGTAGGAGCGTTGGGTCAGTAAAGTTGCTGGATCGATTCCCCGAGATGACAAGGAAAAAATGCCTGAGCAAGGCAATTAACCCATTGTTCTGCCGGCAACGAGGACGTGGATGTCGATTAAGGCAACCCTCCTCACCTCTCTGATTCAGAGGGGTTGGTTAAATGCGGAAGACACATTTCAGTTGAATGCATTAAGTTGTACAACTGACTAGGTATCCCCCTTTCCCTCTATTGGTTTCCCTACAAATATGTGAGAGGCCAACTGAACCAAATGACTATTGCCCCGTAACACTCATTTCTGTCATCATGAATTACTTTGAGATCATATCACCTCTACCTTACCTGACACCCTAGACCCACAATTTGCTTACTGCCCAAACATATCCACAGACGATGCAATCGCCATCACACTACACACTGCCCTATACTACCTGGACAAAAGGAATACCTATGCTGTTCATTGACTATAGCTCAGCATTCAGCACCATAGTACCCTCCAAACTCATCATTAAGCTCGAGGCCCTGGGTCTGAACCCCACCCTGTGCAACTGGGTCCTGGACTACCTGACGGGCCGCCCCCAGGTGGTGAAGGCAGGAAACAACACATCCACTTCGCTGAGCCTCAATACAGGAGCCCCACAACGACGCGTACTCAGCCCCCTCCTGTACTCCCTGTTCACCCATGACTGCGTGGCCACGCACGCCTCCAAATCAATCATCAAGTTTGCAGACGACACAACAGTATTAGGCCTGATTACCAACAATGACGAGACAGCCTACAGGGAGGAGGTGAGGACACTGGGTGTGTGGTGCCAGGAAAATAACCTCTCACCCAACGTCAACAACACAAAGGATTTGATCGTGGACTTCAGGAAACAGCAGAGGGGGCACTGCCCTATCCACATCGACTGGACCGCAGTGGTCTGCAGGGCTCTCCAGAGGGTGGTGCGGTCTACCCAATGCATCATCTGGGGCAAACTACCTGCCCTCCAGGACCTGCCCTACAACATCCGATGTCACAGGAATGCCAGAAATTACAACAACCACCCAAGCCACTGCCTGTTCACCCCACTATCATCCAGAAGGCAAGGTCAGTACAGGTGCATCAAAGCTGGGAAACTCCCAGTACAGAGATTTAGTGCTACACTATTTGCCTTGCAAATGTACCATGTATTTACAGTCCTCTGTCCCATGTAGCTCAGTTGATAGAGCAAGGCACTTTCAACGCCAGGGTTGTGGGTCCAATTCCCAAAGAGGACCAGAATGAGAATGTATGCACTCACTACTATAAGTCACTCTGGATAAGAGCGTCTGCTAAATGACTGTAAATTATGTCCAAAGCAGATGTTAAGGCAATCAACTATTTTAGATGTAAATATGTTAGACAAAGTCTTAGTGGTTTAATGTTTTGAATAGCAACGTAGACCGTTATCAGAGTTGTGGAATAATCCAAACAATATGTAAACAAATGTTAATTCAAATGTTAATTCAACTCGTCTCAAACTTGTGCAGTCTCAATATGCTGCCCACCTAATTCTCCAGAAGTCCGCAACGCAATCCAGCCAGCCACTTCATTCCACTACTTCATTCTTCTGATATTCCAAATACATCCTCCTCACCAGCCACATCCCTATCCAGTCTATCTCTCCTAGTCTCTCTCCTCTGTGACAGTCTCATCACGCTCTATCAATCAGGCTTCTGAAGCCTGGCGCACAGCACAAGGCACGGCCAGTCTGGCCTCATCAGAGCCAGTCAGTCTCCCTCTCACTCTCACTCTCTGTCTCTCTAAAAGGCTTGGCAGATACAGACTTTTCTCTTCACTAACCAAGGGAGAGATGGCAGAACAATGATCCGAGCTGAGACATCTGATTTGGGATTGATTCCGTTTCAATGTAAGAGATTGATTGGAAATTATTTCAGTGAGGACTATTTTATATGTTTCTTTTCAATTCAGAGAGAGACTATTTATTTAGGTGTAAATGATCTGAAATGACTGATTTTCAAATGGAATTAATCCCAATCCAAAGGCTAACTGAAATCATAATGAATGTATTGTATTGTTATACCCATCGTGGCTAATCTATTGTACACACCTTAACAAAATGATGGTGTGGGCTACCAGTGTCAGGCTTGTTAACCTACTCAGGCAGCTCTGGGACTCACTGTATGGACAGAATGGCTCCAAATTGACAATCACATTTCAACACACCACCGCATCCATCTCAAACTCTTACCTCCTCTCAAGCCTCATCCTGTGGTTGTTGTCTCAGGAAAGAGAACTGGAACGACATGAGAGAGAGAGAAAATATTAACATTTTTGTAATTTAGCAGACACTCTTATACAGAGCAACTAGGGATAAGCGCCTTGCTCAAGGGTACATCGACATCATTTTAACCTAGTCAGCTCAGGGATTCAAACCAGAAACCTTTAATTTACCGGCCCAATGCCTTAAACATCTATGACTCAGGAAACATAACATCTTGTCACAGAAATACTATTATTAATAAATCATATCATCATATTTCAATGTTGATTTGTTTATGGAATTAACCATTATGTAACAACAAAACAATGTCTTATCATTGGCACCATTTCGGTGTCAAACTCCCGCTTGGCAGGTAATACTACTTAGCAGAAATATTGATCAGCTTTGGGGCCTATGATGAAAACACATGTAATTACATTCTCCTTCAATTACAATTGTGAGATATTCAGAAAATATACTATTTACTGTGCCGAGCAGATTTTTTCAGGCTATTTCCTGCTAAATGCATTAGCAGATGCTGCAGTGCCCATACAAGCCTGTGGACTAATATTCTTGTAAATGATTAGCCGCTTATTGAACCAAAGGAGAAATGTGCTTTAGGTTGTTCCGACAAAATGACTCATAATGAATGATACAATTATTTTGTTTTGCCAAATTGGGTGCACCCTAATTTCAGACATCATGCTTAAGACATCATGATGGTGGTGGGTTTAATTGTATGAGAAGGACCTCCTTGAAAACTGTGGAAACTGTGGAGGACATGAGTTGCCATGGCAAGACCTCTGATTTGAAACGTATGAGCGCAGTTCTTTTAATTTCCCCAGGAATTTTATGATCATTGGATTAATCATATCTAAGATGTGAATGTTAGTCATAGCTGAGAAATCAACCTGAACTTCTCATGGCCTGAACCTTCTCAGATGTCTGCATTTGCATAAACCACTGCTTTCAATGACCTTAAATACATTTCACAAGTAGGGGAGAGTGGGGTAAGTTGAGCCGAAGGGGCAAGTTGAGCTGCCCTTGTTTCTAGGAAAACATACACCAGATGAACAGGTCACCATTTCAAGGAGTATGTGAAGGGAAAAAAACACATGGAAAAAGTGGTAAGCAAGTTAGATTTAAAAAATGGATCTTCACCAAGTCAAAAAAATGTTTTTGTGTTAGAACATTTATGATGCTTGTATCTAAACCAAAGTAAAATAGTTCTATACATCAGTTGGGATCTCTATTAGCTTCAATATGAGGTCCTAAACCTAGCATGAATGTGCATCCTTGTAGCTGTGTGGGCTAATATAGTACACATGTTTGCCTTGGGGTAAGTTGAGCCCATGATTGAGCTAATGGAAAGTTGAGCAAATTGAAGTGTTTGCAAGGCATTATTACTGGGATATGAGTTAACAACAGGGCCTGGAGAATGTGTTTCAAAAAAGTACAACATGTTTGTTCGGTGTTAAGCCTGTGTTATAAGACACTTCAAATTATTAAAATACAAAAATGGTTTGTTATTGTATTGAATTGGGTTTGGGAAATAAAGATAGACATGGTTTTAAAATGGTAGTGGTAATATTTTATTCAGTACAGAAATTTGTTGGTGGCTTAACTAGCCCTGTCATGCGGCTTAACTTGCCCCGGGGTAAGTTGTGCCAAGAGACCACTTTTTTTGGACAAGCTATGCTTTCAAAACTGTAACGTTTACATACATTCTGAACATTTCCAGTGCCCCCGCACACTGACTCTGTACCGGTACCCCCTGTATATAGCCTCCACATTGACTCTGTACCGGTACCCCCTGTATATAGCCTCCAAATTGACTCTGTACCGGTACCCCCTGTATATAGCCTCCACATTGACTCTGTACCGGTACCCCCTGTATATAGCCTCCAAATTGACTCTGTACCGGTACCCCCTGTATATAGTCTCCACATTGACTCTGTACCGGTACCCCCTGTATATAGCCTCCACATTGACTCTGTACCGGTACCCCCTGTATATAGTCTCCACATTGACTCTGTACCGGTACCCCCTGTATATAGCCTCCACATTGACTCTGTACCGGTACCCCCTGTATATAGCCTCCACATTGACTCTGTACCGGTACCCCCTGTATATAGCCTCCACATTGACTCTGTACCGGTACCCCCTGTATATAGCCTCCACATTGACTCTGTACCGGTACCCCCTGTATATAGCCTCCACATTGACTCTGTACCGGTACCCCTGTATATAGCCTCCACATTGACTCTGTACCGGTACCCCCTGTATATAGCCTCCACATTGACTCTGTACTGGTACCCCCTGTATATAGCCTCCACATTGACTCTCTACCGGTACCCCCTGTATATAGCCTCCACATTAACTCTGTACCGGTACCCCTGTATATAGCCTCTACATTGACTCTGTACCGGTACCCCCTGTATATAGCCTCCACATTGACTCTGTACCGGTACCCCTGTATATAGCCTCCACATTGACTCTCTACCGGTACCCCTGTATATAGCCTCCACATTGATTCTGTACCGGTACCCCCTGTATATAGCCTCCACATTGACTCTGTACCGGTACCCCCTGTATATAGCCTCCACATTGACTCTCTACCGGTACCCCTGTATATAGCCTCCACATTGATTCTGTACCGGTACCCCTGTATATAGCCTCTACATTGACTCTCTACCGGTACCCCCTGTATATAGCCTCCACATTGACTCTCTACCGGTACCCCTGTATATAGCCTCCACATTGATTCTGTACCGGTACCCCTGTATATAGCCTCCACATTGACTCTGTACCGGTACCCCCTGTATATAGCCTCCACATTGACTCTGTACTGGTACCCCTGTATATAGCCTCCACATTGACTCTCTACCGGTACCCCCTGTATATAGCCTCCACATTAACTCTGTACCGGTACCCCCTGTATATAGCCTCTACATTGACTCTGTACCGGTACCCCTGTATATAGCCTCCACATTGACTCTGTACCGGTACCCCCTGTATATAGCCTCCACATTGACTCTCTACCGGTACCCCTGTATATAGCCTCCACATTGATTCTGTACCGGTACCCCCTGTATATAGCCTCCACATTGACTCTGTACCGGTACCCCTGTATATAGCCTCCACATTGACTCTCTACCGGTACCCCCTGTATATAGCCTCCACATTGACTCTGTACCGGTACCCCCTGTATATAGCCTCTACATTGACTCTGTACCGGTACCCCCTGTATATAGCCTCCACATTGACTCTGTACCGGTACCCCCTGTATATAGCCTCTACATTGACTCTGTACCGGTACCCCCTGTATATAGCCTCCACATTGACTCTGTACCGGTACCCCCTGTATATAGCCTCCACATTGACTCTGTACTGGTACCCCCTGTATATAGCCTCCACATTGACTCTGTACCGGTACCCCTGTATATAGCCTCCACATTGACTCTGTACCGGTACTCCTGTATATAGCCTCCACATTGACTCTGTACCGGTACTCCTGTATATAGCCTCCACATTGACTCTGTACCGGTACCCCCTGTATATAGCCTCCACATTGACTCTGTACCGGTACCCCCTGTATATAGCCTCCACATTGACTCTGTACCGGTAACCCCTGTATATAGTCTCCACATTGACTCTGTACCGGTACCCCCTGTATATAGCCTCCACATTGACTCTGTACCGGTACCCCCTGTATATAGCCTCCACATTGACTCTGTACCGGTACTCCTGTATATAGCCTCCACATTGACTCTGTACCGGTACCCCCTGTATATAGCCTCCACATTGACTCTGTACCGGTACCCCCTGTATATAGCCTCCACATTGACTCTGTACCGGTACCCCCTGTATATAGCCTCCACATTGACTCTGTACTGGTACCCCCTGTATATAGCCTCCACATTGACTCTCTACCGGTACCCCCTGTATATAGCCTCCACATTAACTCTGTACCGGTACCCCCTGTATATAGCCTCTACATTGACTCTGTACCGGTACCCCCTGTATATAGCCTCCACATTGACTCTGTACCGGTACCCCCTGTATATAGCCTCCACATTGACTCTCTACTGGTACCCCCTGTATATAGCCTCCACATTGATTCTGTACCGGTACCCCCTGTATATAGCCTCCACATTGACTCTGTACCGGTACCCCCTGTATATAGCCTCCACATTGACTCTCTACCGGTACCCCCTGTATATAGCCTCCACATTGACTCTGTACCGGTACCCCCTGTATATAGCCTCTACATTGACTCTGTACCGGTACCCCCTGTATATAGCCTCCACATTGACTCTGTACCGGTACCCCCTGTATATAGCCTCTACATTGACTCTGTACCGGTACCCCCTGTATATAGCCTCCACATTGACTCTGTACCGGTACCCCCTGTATATAGCCTCCACATTGACTCTGTACTGGTACCCCCTGTATATAGCCTCCACATTGACTCTGTACCGGTACCCCCTGTATATAGCCTCCACATTGACTCTGTACCGGTACCCCCTGTATATAGCCTCCACATTGACTCTGTACCGGTACCCCCTGTATATAGCCTCCACATTGACTCTGTACCGGTACCCCCTGTATATAGCCTCCACATTGACTCTGTACCGGTACCCCTGTATATAGCCTCCACATTGACTCTGTACTGGTACCCCCTGTATATAGCCTCCACATTGACTCTGTACCGGTACCCCCTGTATATAACCTCCACATTGACTCTGTACCGGTACCTCCTGTATATAACCTCCACATTGACTCTGTACCGGTACCCCCTGTATATAGCCTCCACATTGACTCTGTACTGGTACCCCTGTATATAGCCTCCACATTGACTCTGTACTGGTACCCCCTGTATATAGCCTCCACATTGACTCTGTACCGGTACCCCCTGTATATAGCCTCCACATTGACTCTGTACTGGTACCCCCTGTATATAGCCTCCACATTGACTCTGTACCGGTACCCCCTGTATATAGCCTCCACATTGACTCTGTACCGGTACCCCCTGTATATAGCCTCCACATTGACTCTGTACCGGTACCCCCTGTATATAGCCTCCACATTGACTCTGTACCGGTACCCCCTATATATAGCCTCTACATTGACTCTGTACCGGTACCCCCTGTATATAGCCTCCACATTGACTCTGAACTGCTACCCCCTATATATAGCCTCCACATTGACTCTGTACCGGTACCCCCTGTATATAGCCTCCACATTGACTCTGTACCGGTACCCCCTGTATATAGCCTCCACATTGACTCTGTACTGGTACCCCCTGTATATAGTCTCCACATTGACTCTGTACCGGTACCCCCTGTATATAGCCTCCACATTGACTCTGTACCGGTACCCCCTGTATATAGTCTCCACATTGACTCTGTACCGGTACCCCTGTATATAGCCTCCACATTGACTCTGTACCGGTACCCCCTGTATATAGCCTCCACATTGACTCTGTACCGGTACCCCCTGTATATAGTCTCCACATTGACTCTGTACCGGTACCCCCTGTATATAACCTCCACATTGACTCTGTACCGGTACCCCCTGTATATAGCCTCCACATTGACTCTGTACTGGTACCCCTGTATATAGCCTCCACATTGACTCTGTACCGGTACCCCTGTATATAACCTCCACATTGACTCTGTACCGGTACCTCCTGTATATAACCTCCACATTGACTCTGTACCGGTACCCCCTGTATATAGCCTCCACATTGACTCTGTACTGGTACCCCTGTATATAGCCTCCACATTGACTCTGTACTGGTACCCCCTGTATATAGCCTCCACATTGACTCTGTACCGGTACCCCCTGTATATAGCCTCCACATTGACTCTGTACTGGTACCCCCTGTATATAGCCTCCACATTGACTCTGTACCGGTACCCCCTGTATATAGCCTCCACATTGACTCTGTACCGGTACCCCCTGTATATAGCCTCCACATTGACTCTGTACCGGTACCCCCTGTATATAGCCTCCACATTGACTCTGTACCGGTACCCCCTATATATAGCCTCTACATTGACTCTGTACCGGTACCCCCTGTATATAGCCTCCACATTGACTCTGAACTGCTACCCCCTATATATAGCCTCCACATTGACTCTGTACCGGTACCCCCTGTATATAGCCTCCACATTGACTCTGTACCGGTACCCCCTGTATATAGCCTCCACATTGACTCTGTACTGGTACCCCCTGTATATAGTCTCCACATTGACTCTGTACCGGTACCCCTGTATATAGCCTCCACATTGACTCTGTACCGGTACCCCCTGTATATAGTCTCCACATTGACTCTGTACCGGTACCCCCTGTATATAGCCTCCACATTGACTCTGTACCGGTACCCCCTGTATATAGCCTCCACATTGACTCTGTACCGGTACCCCCTGTATATAGTCTCCACATTGACTCTGTACCGGTACCCCCTGTATATAGCCTCCACATTGACTCTGTACTGGTACCCCCTGTATATAGCCTCCACATTGACTCTGTACCGGTACCCCCTGTATATAGCCTCTACATTGACTCTGTACCGGTACCCCCTGTATATAGCCTCCACATTGACTCTGTACCGGTACCCCCTGTATATAGCCTCCACATTGACTCTGTACCGGTACCCCCTGTATAGAGCCTCACTATTGTTATTTTACTGCTGCTGTTTAATTATTTGTTACTTTTATTTTCAATATGTTACTCATCTATTTTTTACTTAACACTTATTTTTCTTAAAACAATGTTGGTTAAGGGCTTGTAAGCATTTCACTAAGGTCTGTTGTATTCGGCACATTTGAGAAATACAATTTGATTTGATTTGATATATATCATCCTGAAATATATGTAGATATATTTGATAGAAAGAATACTTTATTTCCCTTCATGGAGTGATGCTGAAGGTAAAAAATTACTAAACTTACCCAACTTTCCCCTAAAATGAGGATGGAAAAAATGGTTACGCAAGTAAGGGTGTGGTTCAGTCTGGGCCCTCAAATCCTGCCTGAAACAATACTTTGTTCACCTGATAAGCCCTGTCCATACTAACGAACACACATACTGAAATGTAGAACTGGGGGATATTAGGGGACGGCCATTTTGATGTGGCAAGGAATAAATAATTAGGACCCGATTTGGCCCTATAATTATAACATTATCACAAAGATAATGTTAAATGAAAATGAACAACGTTTTGATGGATTCCTTTGCCAAAAGATAGCAAAGAGGTTGGGTTGGCCGAGCAAGGAAAAAGACGAAAAAAATAAAATAATAATTGCAGAAAAAGTGACAAGAAAGATATCGGCACAGTTTCCTGTCCGGGGCACAGCCATATTTCATTACACAGCATTGAGGCTTAGGATGCAATCAAGCATATTTAGCTGTCCTCGTCTCGGCCCAGAGCAATTATTACTCCCCGTTTTTTTACTGTGCTCTGCCATGAGGAAAATGAAACTCGGTACTTATCAACTCAGTGCATAGACAAGTGACTGGGGCGAAGGCAGCTGGACAGGACCCGAGCCATAGGTTACCTTTGAATCCATTAGCTTTGTAACATCAGCACATTGGTGAGATAGAGCCATAACCATAAAAATGGCACCCAAAAAAGGCATTGTTATTTGCATTAATATTGGACGAGGCCAAACAGAGGGAAAGATCAAGAAGGGAATGTGAGGGTTTATGACCTGTGGCAGTGCTTCGCTGTCTGCATCTCTGAAATATCTAGCCCTACACTTGTCAGGCTTTGTGCCTGATTATATTATCATGGTTGGCGATCAATGGCACTACCTCATCCCTCAGCCCTAAAGGCAAATGTGACACACAGGCTTACTATAATCTGACTACCGGATCGGTGCTCTACCAGTTAAAGTTCTTGTTGATGATATTTCCATTTTGAGATTTTGCCATTAAGCGTTATAACAGTCTATCATGGAAATTTATTTTCTTTTCAGTTTGCAGAGAAGACATATCAAAACATTTAGCATGTCATTTATATTTGTGGTTTTATATAGTTATGTACAATTTATATAGTTATGTACAATGTAAAGTTATGTACAAAGTAAAGTGACATTTTAGCATACCTAATTTTGAAATTCATTGACATTTGAATTTGAGTAGTATACACTGACAGAGCAGAGTGGACAAAGAGCAAAGCCTAAATGACTGGTAATTTGTGCATCGGCCACCACAACAGTATTAAAGTGGGCAGGTACATAACTGGAACTATGTCAGTCAGTGGCATA
Source organism: Oncorhynchus nerka (assembly GCF_034236695.1). Classification (NCBI taxonomy): domain Eukaryota; kingdom Metazoa; phylum Chordata; class Actinopteri; order Salmoniformes; family Salmonidae; genus Oncorhynchus; species Oncorhynchus nerka. The sequence continues at coordinate 51,738,512 of NC_088403.1, read as the reverse complement.
TCAGAGTATATTTAAGACATCCCCCCCCAGCTTCATCCCTCCTTCATAACCTGGTGTAATGAGACCCCTGATAAGGGTTTTGAGAAGATCCCGAATGTAGGAAGTCTGAGGTAGTCCAGGGAACCTCACAGGCCTTCTCTATTAAATCTAGTCAAATTAAACCCTTCTCAAAGATTTCTGAGGGGACCTGCAGTGAACAGGCAGAGACAAGGTGAGGTTCTGGTTTAATCTCTGAAGGTACTTGAGAAACTCCACCACTTATTTCTGTTGGCGTTTGCAATATACGGACTAGGCTAGCTTGTAGAGTCCTCCAAAATACATCACAACCCAGAAAAAAATCTAAAATCAAACCAAATTTTATTTGTCACATGCGCCGAATACAACAGATGTAGACCTTACAGTGAAATACTTACTTGTAAGCCCTTATACAAATAGTCTGGGTAGCAATTTGATTAGCTGTTCAGGAGTTTTATGGCTTGGGGGTAGAAGCTGTTTAGAAGCCTCATGGACCTAGACTTGGCGCTCCAGTACCGCTTGCCATGCGGTAGCAGAGAGAACAGTCTATGACAATTTTTTAGGGCCTTCCTCTGACACCGCCTGGTATAGAGGTCCTGGATGGCAGGAAGCTTGGCCCTGGTGATGTACTGGGCCGTACGCACTACCCTCTGTAGTGCCTCGTGGTCGGAGGCCGAGCAGTTGCCATACCAGGCAGTGATGCAACCAGTCAGGACCTCTCGATGCTGCAGCTGTAAAACCTTTTGAGGATCTGAGAACCCATGTCAAATCTTTTCAGTTTCCTGAGGGTGAATAGGTTTTGTCGTGCCCTCTTCACGACTTTCTTGGTGTGCTTGGACCATGATAGTTTGTTTGTGATGTGTACACCAAGGAACTTGAAGCTCTCAACCTGCTCCACTACAGCCCTGTTGATGAGAATGGGGGCGTGCTCAGTCCTCCTTTTTCTGCAGTCCACAATCATCTCCTTTGTCTTCATCACGTTGAGGGAGAGGTTGTTGTCCTTGCATCACACGGTCAGGTCTCTCACCTCCTCCCTATAGGCTGTCGCATTGTTGTCTGTGATCAGGCGTGGTGTTGGAGTCGTGCCTGGCCATGCAGTCATGAGTGAACAGGATGTATAGGAGGGGACTGAGTACCCACCCCTAAGGGGCTCCTGTGTTGAGGATCTGCTTGGCGGATGTGTTACCTTCCCTTACCACCTGGGGGCGGCTCGTCAGGAAATCCAGGATCCAGTTGAAGAGGGAGGAGTTTAGTCCCAGGGTCCATAGCTTACTGATAAACTTTGAGGGCACTATGGTGTTGAACGCTGCACGGTAGTCATTCTCACATAGGTGTTCCTTTTGTCCAGGTGTAAAAGGGCAGTGTGGGGTGCAATAGAGATTGCGTCATCTGTGGATCTGTTGGGACGGTATGCAAATTGAAGTGGGTTTAGGGTTTCTGGTATAATGGTGTTGATTGGAGCCGTGACCAGCCTTTCAAAGGATTTCATGGCTACAGACGTGAGTGCTACGGGTCGGTAGTCATTTAGGCAGGTTACCTTAGGGTTCTTGGGCACAGAGACTATGGTGGTCTGCTTGAAACATGTTGGTATTACAGACTCAGACAGGGAGAGATTGAAAATGTCAGTGAAAACACTAGCCACGTGGTCAGTGCATGTTCGGAATACACGTCCTGGTAATCCGTCTGGCCCTGCGGCCTTGAGAATGTTGACCTATTTGAAGGTCTTACTCACATCGGCTGTGGAGAGCGCGATCACACAGTTATCCGGAACAGCTGATGCTCTCATGCATGTTTCAGTGTTACTTGCCTCGAAGTGAGCATAGAAGTTATTTAGCTTGTCTGGTATGCTCATGGCACTGGGCAGCTCTCGGATAATACGTTGAAATAACTTGAAAAATAGAATGATTTGAAAAGGTGTAACTTTGCATTGGGAATTTTGATCCGTATAGTAATGCAAATCCATGTTACATGTGGTTATGTTTATGCTACCTTACCTTTAAGTATCTCTCCAAGAAAACATACCATGATGATGGAAAGTAGGCACCAAAATATCAGAATATTCCATTGATATTGTGGAGCTAATGGTCCTTGTTTAGTCCAGAGGCACCGGTGCCAGCCGAGTGCATTAGTATCCATCTGGGGGGACTTGTGTTCTTTCGGTGGCAGTATTTCTCCATTCCGAATCCTGTCTAGTTTCTGGGCATCCTCCCCAAACCCATAACTCAAAACTCCCCCTACTCCCCAGCGATTGGGCTGTCATAATCATCAGCATTATACTTCCTCAATGGGCCTGATTTACAAATGTGAAAATGGTAGCTGCACGGCACCAGGGGTAAACTCAGGGCTATCTCCTATCTCCCAACCCATTTGTCTTCATACTCCATCACTATGAGGACTACTGTTAGTGAACCTGAGATTCCAAACAGCATTACGAGGACGTATGACATAAGCATTCTCCAAAACCGGTATACTGTAGGTCTACCTTGTGAAATGTTGAGGTCCGTCTCCTATCACCCAACCCATTTGTCTCTACTCCATCATTATGATGACTACCGGTTGTGAAGATGAGATTCCAAACAGCATTATGAGAACATATGAGGTACAGTAAGTATGTTCACAGTAGGTCTCCCTTGTGAAACCTTGACTTTGTTGATCTAGGAGTGTGGGATCCAGTTCCTGGTGTATCATTTGCATAACATTATATTTTTATGATACAAATATACTAAGGTCATCAATTTGGAATATTATCCTAGAAATGGGCCATTATCATCTAAATTGTATTCCTAAACTCACAGAAAATTGTTGCAACTGTGGCTACAAAGATAGTCATTTGTGCTGTTTATCCAAGGCTATGTTTGCATTTTTAACATTGCATTTTTTGACAGCATACATTTATGACACATTCTTTTGAATGCAATATTCAAAAAGACTTTGATCATGGTTGAAAAGCCTTTGGGTAAACCCATGACCCTTTCTTCACCCCCCTCCCCCATACAATATGTAATACAATATATCCGATTAGCCTGTATTTACCCAGAGTTCTGGGCCTCTTAAATGATAGGCCACATAAATATAATATAACACACACACAATAGCATTTATATGTGGCTTCCAAACCCCTTGTAGATACTGTAGCTTCCCTTCGGTTATCACTGTTTGAATTTGGCCAGCATATTAAAAGCACTTGGCATATACGGGGGAAGACTGAAGAAAATGCATTTATGTTTAGAATATTTCTCTAGAAAGATGGGGTTCTTAGCAAAGCCTCATCTTGGCAAACATTTTTTTTTATTACTTTTCCTTTTTATGAAAAATAACATTCCAATGTGAGAAAAGAAATGGAAATGACTTTAATCTACTCAGCTTTCACCAGGGATAGCTTGGGATTGGACTGTTATTTCGTTGGACGGTGTATACCATGTGTATCCCGTACATATCACTAATAGAACTTGAAACTTGAACGTGTTGAATTATGGGTTGCAGGCAAGTCTGGCAATACAAAAAAAGTACATGGAAAATGCCATCCATGCACAACTGACAGCTTCATTAAATTAATGAATTAACGAATAATGGCAACATTGTTTAGTCGTGAATGAATGATCCAAATCAATCAGATCAGATGAATGCAATAGTCAAAAGAGGCTTCCCCTCCGTTCATGTCCTTCTAAGGGACCCTATATAAGGCTTTGAACATGTTGCTATAAGCCAACTTTGTCTTTAGATCAGTGGAGGAGAACGAATGAAGACAATGGTACGACACCACCTAAGATGTTGGGGGATGTAGGAGAAGCTGGAGATGTCGGAGAAGAGAAGATAGGCCTTTACAGTCAAGAGAACTGACACCTGTCAAATGATGGCTTGGGTGTCTTCTATAGAATCTGCCTATTCTCCCTCAAGACGCACACAGTCACTCACTCAATTGAAGAGAATGCACACACACACTTAGCCCTTTAAACTCATACCTGTATACAGGTTGAAAATGACAGATTTGGGCACTGATAAATGCCTTAAATGGAACGCAGTGGATGTAGTGTAACATGCTATACATGACGTCAAAGATCTGGCTCTGCGCTTCACAGGGTTTTGACTGACAGACGTTCTGAACTTGAGCCCTGTGCGCAACAAGAAGTTGCCCCCATCCCTCCTGCTAATTTGGCAACTTTTGCACATTTTTTGTTGCCTGAGGGAAATGCTGTAAATGAAGAGGACTATGTCTTTTGAAAGATGAGACGTTGACGATTATAATAAATACCGCTTTGACGTCATACAAGCAAGCCAAACACACAATATGCATTTCACATTTCCATATCATAAAACTCATGTACTATACACTGTCAACATTTATGATCACTATGTTTGATGTACAGTCACAAGATGACATGGTGTCAAACCCTGGGTTGTTTTGTACAAAATGAGCCTGTTTGTCTATTGTGAAGAAAGTTTGTCGTGACACACGCACCTGAATGCACTCATGACTTTTCTCTATGAGCACAGAAATGACCATCCGTTTCCCTGAATTGCATTGTGAAAGCCTAATGCTGTACTATCGCATTTTAGAACTTAGCTAGTGATGTTGATAATAGAACAGGCTTTCAAATGATGTCCACCTGACCCAAGATTAACGATTTATAATGGACCATTTTTGGATTGCGTAAACAGCAACAGTAATTGTGTGATGGTGGGGATGCAGGGTTGTGTTCTAAACAAAATAACTACAAGTTTGCTTCCTCTAGTTCCTAAACGGCACAGCTAGTAGAGCTAAACAAGGACCTTTAGAGTTGAAGAATATTCTTGTGTCATAAAACTGCATTGAATTAACTTAAGTGCATACTGAAGAGGTGTGTGGTCACTTGGAGACAGTAGTTAGTACTCTCACTCAAACCCTTGTCATTTCAAACCCTTGTAATGTTGCACCAACCCCATATTTCCAAGAATATTCATATAATGTTATTGAATGTATCCAGAGTATACTCAGATTTTGTCATCAACAAATGCGATGAAAAGTGCAGTAAATGTAAAATGCACATAAAATCAACAGTGTAATGTTTGGATTCAGCCTTTTGTCATGTGAACTGTGGTGTCCTCACCTTTGGTCTAATAATTTCCCCATAATATCCCAACTGTTCCCTTTCAATTGCTTCCATTGTTATGCATATGCATTTCATATTTATTCTATAAGAAACATTTAAATTTAGCCCTATCCATATAGGCCAATTCCCAGGAGGGTAACGTGTTAAACACACAGATGCATATGTGCACGAGCATGCATGCACTTGCATGCACCACACACACCTAAACAAAATAAAAATGTATCCTCAAGGTATGTCCCATTTCTGAAATGCACGCCCTGAAAAGAGCTGCATTGGCTCATGTGTGTGTGTGTGTGTGTGTCCGCCTCTTCTGGCACTCCTCATGTGGAAGGCGTCTGTGATAAGCTCAGGCATACATTCTCATACTGTTGAGTTGGAGGCTCCATGGATGAAGAAAAAATGCAGGAACATGAAATCAACCAACCAAGTGGGTTTGGCAGCAGAGAGACAAATAGATGCCTACAGTCCACATAATAAAATGCATTAAGTTATAAGTTATCAGTATTTTTATAACCTTGTTTTAAGTGGTATTTCATCCTCAAAACATTAACATCAGTGAAATTAAAACAATGACAAATGGCTAATTCATCAAACCCTCTTTTATATAATCTACCTTCTACACAACTCTATGTTTCTATTTTGGGGCAGAGAAATACGAGGAGTTATTTCAGAATGAGAATGAATGAGTCTCTCCATTGCATTAGATGAACAAACCGTGATGTGGGCTGAAATGATACATGTTTTTTTTTGTTGATGGACAGAATGAAGAATGTAGGTGGCGAGGCTTTTGACAGACAAACCCGGTGGTGGTGGTGGTGGTGTGAAAGGATGAGAGGAAATGCGGGATTCAAGACGTACTAGTCCACAGACTCCCGCTCTCCTACCGCGGTACTCTGTCAACGACACGGACCGGTGAACAGACAGATGGCGAGGGTGACGCCATCGGACTTGAGACGAGAGGAGCACGAGAGGAGCGAGAGAGGGAGGAGGTGGAAGAGGAGGTGAAAAAAATAAAACAACAAAAAACTAAACAAACGTGAGGAAGAGGGAGGTTGCGGTGAGGGGGGGGGGGGGACTTCCTTCGGGAGAACATTAATCGTGCATGAGCTCCTTTGCATGCACACACAGGCTTTGTACTTCATTACCGCTGTAAATACAAGTTCTCGCCATCACTTTTCATTCCCGCACACGACGGGAGACGTCATCTAAAGTGAAAGACCTGGCTCCATTTTGAAGGGGAGAGGTAGAACATTTATATTTCAAAAGTGTTTAAAGGAAGAGTAGTCTTTCAGGGGGAGAGAGAGAGAGATATTTTACATTGCTAGACTGCCATCTACTGGAAATGTATTGAACTACATAGAATATCACATTCATATAAATCTCTATTTTGTTTCTTGCAACATATAATCATACTTACCACAATTGTCTTCTTCAAATCTGAAATGTATGTTTCTAGATAACCCTAATTGTGCTTGAAATAACTCAAATGTGGTACGTCTGTATTACAAAGCCTCACCTGTACAATATTAAATAACCAGATAATTCCCTAAACAATCAAATGTAACTGTTTTAAAATGCTATTTGTCTATTTTTCATTATTGTCTTCAAAATATGAAAGCTCACTTTGACAATGAGAATTTAAGCAAATCAAATGCATTAGGTATACAAATGATAAATAAGATATACACTGAGTATAGTAAACATAAGTAACACATCCTTAACACTGAATGGCGCACATTCACAATCCATGTCTCTATTGTCCAGACTTAAAAATCCTTCTTTACCTGTCTCCTTCCCTTCATCTACACTGATTGAAATCGATTTAACAAGTGACATCAATAAGGGATAATAGCCTTTACCTGGATTCACCTGGTCAATCTATGTCATGGAAAGAGCAGGTGCTCTTAATGTTTTGTATACTCAGTATATACAGTATATACAGTACAGTACCAGTCAAAAGTTTGGACACACCTACTCATTCAAGTGTGCAAAGCTGTCATCAAGGCAAAGGGTGGCTACTTTGAAGAATCTCAAATATAAAATATATTTTGATTTTTTTAACACTTTTTTGCTTACTACATGATTCCAAATGTGTAATTTCATAGTTTTGATGTCTTCACTATTATTCTGCAATGTAGAAAATAGTCCAAATATAGAAAACCCTGGAATGAGTAGGTGTGTCCAAACTTTTGACTGGTACTATTTATATACATTGTCATGCAGGCAAACAAATAATCAATAAACAATACTTTTTGTATGTTGTGATATTTGTTAATTGTTGTTTATACAAAATATATGACTATTTTTTCAGTCTACAGTTCATAGCCTCTATATGTGGCTCTATGGTTCTCATTCAATGAAGCAATCATGAAAGGTTACAATCTGTATCCACAGTGTAACTGAAGTGACATCACAAGTTTGATCTTAGATTGCTATTCAATAAGGAACAGCACCATCATGTGGATGTATTGTAATTGAATGATGTAAACATAAGCCCTTACCAATTTCAACCAACAAGGTAAAAGTGTTCGCTTTAGCATTGTTTCATTGATGTTCATCCCCCATTTCACATGACTCTGAAACTGAATGAACATGTTCCTCATATTCACCTTGCTGATCTTTTTTGGAGTAAACATCAGATTTATAAGGGAATAACTGTTTAATAATGACCTACATATTCACTAATTGTCTGGTTGATAATTGAGGAATTAGTTGTTTCTTTGCCACCAACAGTAATAATTATCCTTGTTCCCACTATTAATCACACTATCCTGTGCCAATAATATGTGCATTAGGTGAACTATAGACAGAATTATCTGTCAGACAGGACTCAATGTGTGATTTCTGATGGTGTCAAGTCTAGTTTCCTGGATATTGCAAAAGCCGTACTGCCGGAATTGGTACTGGGACATGTTCTCTTTACTATTTATATAAATAATATTGATAAAACTTGTAATATTCATTTGTATGCAGATAACACTATGTATGCCATTGCCCCAACTGTTGACCAGGCTATGTTAGAACTGCAATGGGACTTTGTTGCATTACAGAAAGCCCTAGTTGGTTCAAAACCTGTACTTAATGCGGGTAAGACTAAATATACATTACGTTCAGAAAGTATTCATACCCCTTGACTTATTCCACCCTTTGTTGTGTTACAGCCTGAATTCAAAATTCTACACAAATTACCTCATAATGACAAAGTGAACACGTTTGCAAATTTATTTAAAAAGAAATACAGAAATATTTAATTTACATAAGTATTCACATTCCTGAGTCAATACATGTTAAAATCACCTTTGGCAGCAATTAAAGCTTTGAGTCTTTCTGGGTAGGTCTCTAAGAGTTTTTCACACCTGGATTGTACAATATATGCAAATTATTATTTAAAAATGTATTCAAGCTCTGTCAAGGTTGTTGATCATTGCTAGACAGCCATTTTCAAGTCTTGCCATAGCTTTTCAAGCAGATTTAAGTCAAAACTGTAACTAGGCCACTCAGGAACATTGAATGTCGTCTTGGTAAGCAACTCCAGTGTATATTTGGCCTTGTGTTTAAGGTTATTGTCCCACTGAAAGGTGAATGTGTGTCCCAGTGTCTGTTGGAAAGGTTTTTCTCAAGGATTTTTCCTCTGCTTAGCTCTATTCTGTTTATTTTTATCCTAAAAAACTCTTAGTCCTAGCCGATGACAAGCGTACCCATAACATGATGCAGCCACTACCATGCTTGAAAATATGAAGAGTGGTACTCAGTGATGTAATGTGTTAGATTTTCCCCAAACATAACACTTTGTGACACAAATGACAATTCAATTCATTCAATACTTAAGTGCCTTATTTCAAACATGATGCACATTTTGGAAAAATTTTATTCTTTACAGGCTTGCTTCGTCATTTAAGTTGGTTATGTGGAGTAACTACAATGTTGTTGATCCATCCTCAGTTTTCTCCTATTGCAGCCATTAAACTCTGCAACTGTTTTAACGTCACCATTGACCTCATGGCGAAATCCCTGAGCGGTTTCCTTCCTCTCCGGCAACTGAGTTAAGGACGCTTGTTTCTTTGTAGTGACTGGGTGTATTGAAAGTGTAATTAATAATGTTACCATATTCAATGTCTGCTTTTTTTTTAACCCATCTACCAATAGGTTCCCATCTTTGCGAGGCATTGGAAAACCTCCGTGGTCTTTGTGGTTGAATCTGTGTTTGAAAGTCATTGCTTGATTGAGGGACCTTACAGATAATTGTATGTGTGAGGCCCCGAGATGAGGTAGTCATTCAAAAATACACTATTATTACACACAGAGTGAGTGACTTGTTAAGCAAATGTTTACTCCTGAAAGTTTTAAACTTAACAAAGGGGTTAAATACTTATTGACTCAAGATATTTCAGCTTTTCATTTTTAATTAATTAGCAAAAATGACTAAAAACATAATACCACTTTGACATTATGGTGTATTGTGTGTAGGCTAGTGACAACATCTCTATTTAATACATTTTAAAGTCAGGTTGTGACACAACAAAATGTGGAAAAAGTCAAGGGGTGGGAATGCTTTCTGAACGCACTGCATATTGTTCTCTAATTCTCGCAACAATGTTTCAGATTAACTACATATTTATTCACTGGCTCCTCCTCCATCGATTGGGTTCCCATCTATCTGGGAATTTGATTTGAAAAAGTCTTCTTGTTCAAAAAAAACATATGGATGAGCTAATTAAAAAGCCAAGACTTAAATTGGGCTTCTTTTTTTAGAAATATATCTGGACTCTCCCTAAATAGCAGGAAGCAGACTATGGTGACGCCAATTACCAGATGGCAGGAGCTACTACTCTTAAACCTTTGGATGTCGTTTACCATAGAGCCCTTCACTTTAACACAGACGACAGTTTAAACACTCATCCCTACACCCTGTAATAAAAGGTTGGCTGAAGTCCCGTAGATCACTTCATTACTCCCTTTTTGTTTAAAAAGCTCTACTACAAAAGCTTCCAATGTACTTAACTTTGTTGCTAAAGTATAAAAGAATGAGTTATCAAACCTGCTCACAGGGTTGGTTAACTCTTGAGGTCCCTCTGGTCTCGGCCAGTTTAGGTGAAGCCTCTTTTTAGTGACCCCCATTGTTGGAATAACCTGCACAATTCCTTGCATTTTGATTCCTTGGTGCCGTTAGGGCAGTTTAGGACAATGGTTTGGAAATAATTATTTGAGGATTGCAGTTGTTTTGATTTATTGTAGTGGGAATGAGACCCTAGTCAGAGTTTAGAAATAAATGTGTGTCATAGAGGCCATGTATGTGCATTTTACATAGTAGGGGCCATGTACAACCTAGCTGAAAATGTTTGTGAAGACAATACACTATGAACAGTTATGATTCCATTTTATAACACTTTCACCTATAGGGCACATCTCAAATCCATACCGCAGTATCTAAACAGTAGCAATCAAAAACACTGCTTAAGCATTAATATGGTTAACGGAGTCTAGCCACACTCTTTACATCAAAAACAGGAAGAGCAACAGCTACCCTTCCTGGGGTCCAACACAAAACATTAACCAAGACATAATACAGAACATTAATAGACAAGAACAGCTCAAGGACAGAACTACATCAATTTCAAAAGGCCCACGTAGCCTACATATCAATAAATATACAAAAACGATCTAGGTCAAATAATGGAGAGGTGTTGTGTAGAGAGAACTAGGTAAGTGGAAGATCAGACATCTGCATTTCCAAAGGCAGACAGACAGCCCTCAGCGGCCATGCACTCACTAATTACAAGTCAGACTCCAGTTATGCGTAATGAAAAATTAATCTGCCTTAAATACAGAAACCCCCTAGAAGAGCCTTGAGAAAACTCTGGGATTTAATTAAACTCATCAAATAATAGAGTTCGGCTAGAATTCATCCTTCACCCATGATTTCCGTTCAGCAGTTTAAACTAAGCGATTTTACCCAAAACTGCTCTTGTATATATTTAATGCTCATAAATGCTGTGTCATACTGAATACAGGAACGGGATCTGCTCAACCAATAAAGCATTTTGGACAGACATATTAATAAAGTAGCTTAACTGATTTTGAGAAAAACTGATTTGGAAATTATGTGGGTTTGGTTTAAATACTGTATATATACTGTATACTGTATATATAAATAAGTGTTTTATATATATATATATATATATGAAACACTTATTTATTATTATTATTTTTTTTATTTATTCTTGATTTATTATTGTTATGATTTTTAAGCCTGTCACATATGTGAGTGTGGAATGTGTTTTGTTGGTTGATTGAAAAACAAGAAAAATACAACTTAAAATATGCCTTTTGACGGGGTATGGTTGTAGGTGCCGGGCGCACCGGTTTGTGACAAGAACTGCAATACTGCTGGGTTTTTCTTGCTCAACTTTTATCTTGTGTGTATCAAGAATGGTCCACCACCCAAAGGACATCCAGCTAACTTGACACAATTGTGAGAAGCATTGTAGTCAACATGAGCCAGCATCCATGTGGAACACTTTAGACACCTTATAGAGTCCATGTCCCAATGAATTGAGGCTGTTCTTAATGTATTGTTCACTCAGTGTATATGTGGCTGTTTATCAAAGTTAACTGGCTGAGAAGTCATCAAGTTAAGCTTCTAAACATAACTATTCCATACATATCGGAATTCCTTTCTTCGGTTTTGATATTGTCAATGATCCACCAAGACCTATAGTCACTGTTTCTGTCTATTGAACGCTTAGCTAGCAAAATACCTACTCTGTATTGGTGAACGACCAAAGTTTGGCTTCTTGAGGATAACTGACTCAATACAATCCCTAGAAACTGGACCAGGGCCAGGAGTTTCACCTTCAATTGACATAACCAGAGAGAACTCGTACCTCACAATAATGTCTACTAACATATCAAATATTCCTGCTTACACACTATTCTGGATGTATTTATTCCTGATAAAGGTACACTGACAAAAGTTGACATTTTCACAGACCAGGCCCAAATCCCCGTCATTCGCGTGAAGAAAAGAGAGAAATACAGGGGGTGGAGATCGGGGTGCCTTGAGAGAATTCGTCGGCGGGTGGACAAACCGCCTCTACCATCCATTCCATAAATAAACTGGATGATCTACGATCAAGACTATCCTACCAAAGAGACATAAAAAATGTTGATATCTTATGTTTCACCGAGACTTGGCTAAACGACGACATGGATAATATAGAGCTGGCTGGGTTAACCACGCATCGGTAGGACAGAGCAGCTACATCTGGGAAGACGAGGGGTGAGTGTGTGTGTATATTTGTTAATAACAGCTGGTGCGCGATGTCTAATATTAAAGAAGTCTCGAGGTATTACTCGCCTGAGGTAGTGAACCTCATGATATGCTGTAGTCCACACTATCTACCAAGAGAGTTTTCATCTATATAATTCGTATCTGTCTATTTACCAACACAAACAGATGCTGGCAGTAAGACGGCACTCAACAAGATGTATAAAGAAAATGCACATTCAGAAGCGGCACTCCTAATGGCCAGGACCTTTAATGCAGGCAAACTTAAATCTGATTTATTTAATTTATTTCTACCAGCATGGAAAACCAGATGAAAAAAAAAACTCTAGACCACCTTTACTCCACACAAAGAGATGCATATAAAGCTCTCCCTAATCCTCCATTTGGCAAATCTGACCACAATTCTACCCTCCTCATTCCTGCTTACAAGCAAAAACTAAAGCAAGAAGTACCAGCAACTCGCTTAATACGGAAGTGGTCAGATGACACGGATGCTATGCCACAGACTGGAATATGTTAGAGAATTCGTCCAATGGCATTGAGGAGTATGCCACCTCAGGAACCTGCTAAATCAATAAGTGCATTGACGACGACGCCACCATAGTGACCATACATACATATCCCAACCAGAAGCCATCGCTTACAGGCAATATCCGCACTGAGCTAAAGGCTAGACCTGCGGCTTTCAAGGAGGGGGAAGCTTATAAGAAATGTTGCAATGCCCTCAGACAAACCATCAAACAGGCAAAGCATAAATACAGGACTAAGATTGAATCATACTACACCGGCTCTGACGCTCGTTGGATGTGGCAGAGCTGGCAAACTATTACGGACTACAAAGGGTAAACCAGCGGTGAGCTGCCCAGTGACGCGAGTCTATCAGACGAGCTAAATGCCTTTTATGTTCGCTTTGCTAATGACACTATTGTCCCTGTGTCCAAAAAAGCAAAGGTAACCTGCCTAAATGACTACCAACCCGTTGCACTCACGTCGGTAGCCACTCTATTGCACTCCACATTGCCCTTTCCCACCCGGACAAAAGGAACACCTATATGAGAATGCTGACTATTGACGACAGCTCAGTGTTCAATAACATAGTCAGTCACCCAAGTCATAGACTGTTCTCTCTTAAAAGCTTCTACCCCCAAGCCACAAGACTGCTGAACAATGAATTAAATGGCCGCCTGGACTATTTACATTGACAACCCCCCCCTTTGTTTTTACACTGCTGCTACTTCCTGTTTATTATCTATGCATAGTCACTTTACCCCTACCTACATGTACAAATTACTTCAACTAACCTGTACCCCCGCACATTGACGGTACCAGCACCCCCTGTATATAGCCTCATTACTGTTATTCTATTGTGTTACTTTTTATAGTTTTTTTTTTACTTTAGTGTATGTAGTAAATATTTTCTTAACTCTAATTCTTGAACTGCATTGTTGGTTAAGGGATTGTACTGTAAGTAAGCATTTCCCGTTAAGGTCTACACCTGTTGTATTCGGCGCATGTGACAAATACATTTGATTTGATTAGATTTTCAATACAAGCTGAATAAAATGTGCACTGTCCTACAGCTGCCATCTTCAAACTGAATGATACTTAATCATTTAAATGTGTATTTCACAGCAGCCTGCACAGTAATACAAAACATTACACATTAAGTTGGTTATAATAAGACACTTGGAATGCTCATAATTTTAGATTTAGCTTCCATAGAAAGGATAAGGCTCTTATTCATAAAGCACGTCAAAGTAGAGTTTTGGTTTAGGTCCCCTCTTTTATTCATTATGATTTAAAAGGCATAACTGATCCAAGATCAGCACTTCTACATCTAACAACACTGGGGAAATAGCTTCTAGTAAACATATTGTCCATGTCACTGTGTCCTACTTCAATAAACAAGGAGCACACACACACACAGACATAAACAAACATACAGTGAAATATATAACATACCACTAATATTGGCACCCTTAGTAAATATGAGCAAAACGCACTATAAAAAATGTTTCTTTGTTGTTTTTCCTCTTGGTCTTTCCATCAAAATATTCACAAAAATCTAACCTTTAATGAAAGTAAAATAATTGAAAGAAAAAAATAAATTCTTATCATAAAACAAATATATTCTCAAATATATGTGTGCCACAATTATTGGCACCCCTTCATTCAACTCTTTGTGCAACCTCGCTTTCCCAACATAACAGCGCTGAGACTCCTATAACGCGTAATGAGGTTGGAGAACACATGGCAAGGGATCTGAGACCATTGATTTTGAGGTGTGATCATTATCCTGCTGGAAGATCCATCCAGGGCCCAGTTTAAGCTTCCTAGCAGATGCAGTCAGGTTTTGATTGAATGTCTGCTGGTACTTGATGGAGTGCATGATACCATGTATCCTAAGTAGTTGTCCAGGGCCTTTGGAAGAAACACAGCCCCACAACATCAAAGATCCACCACCATACTTCACAGTGGGGATGAGGTACTTTTCTGCATGGATATCTTTCTGTCTACGCCAAACCCACCTCTCGTGTTTGTTTCCAAAAAGCTATGTCTTGGTCTCATCTGACCTCCTGGTCCCGTTGAAAGTTCCAGTAACGTTTGGCAAACTGTAGGTGCCTGAGTTTGTTGTTTAATGACAGCAAAGGCATTTTTATGACAACTCTCCCAAACAACTTGTGGTTATGTAGGTGGCGTCTGATCGTAGTTTTGGAGACTTTCTGACCCCAAGACCCAACTAACGTCTCCATCCTCTTCACTGTGCGTGGGGCCAATATAGAGAAACGTCCTCTTCCAGGCCCATTGTTGACATCTCCGGTTGCTTTAAACTTCTTAATTATCGCCCTGATTGTGGAAATGGGACATTTTCAACCGTTGAGCTATTTTCTTATAGCCATTTCCTGATTTGTGCACATCATTACTGTATTCTCGGGTCTTTCCCATAGTGATGGATGACTTTGGGAACTTGGCCGGTGTGTCACCTCATATTTACATACCCCAGTGAAACAAGTCATGGCTTACCACTTCAGTGTTCTTAATCACTCAGGTGAACTTAAATACATCAAATATGAATGGGAATATACTTAAGTTAGATTTTACTCATAAGAATTTCTAGGGGTGCCAATAATGGTGGCACACATGTTTCAGAGAAAAACTTTTTTTACATTTATTTCACATTCATTTTTTCAATCATTTTATTTCAATTAAAGATTTGATTTTTGTAAACATTTTGAATGAAAGACCAAGAGGATAAACAGCAATATTAGTGGAGGACACTGTACACACTTGAGTCAGGCACAAACCTGTGCACACACACTAACACACACATGCATATGAACAAAGACACAAACACACAGACATGCGCAAAGAAACAGGCACACACACACACACCGGACACAATTGCCTGAATACCTTTTCAGAAAGCTACTGTCCCTATCTTTTTTTTTGTCAAAGAGGAGTCAGAGAAAACAACTATTTTTAGGAGCAGGTTTAATGTTGCGGAGAGGAGAACTCAGCCATCCATGTCATGTAATGCCATCAATAATTTAGTGCTACCAAATCCACACAGTGTTAGTGGAAAGGACATGGTTTTGGGGGAAAATAAACCTTGTTTTCAGGTGATGTCTTTACAACACCCATCTCTTAATCATAATGGCAAGATTCTACTAAACTAAAAGTTGTTAACAATATTGTCAGGCTTAAAATCAACTACACAATGTCTGTCTGTCTGTCTGTCTGTCTGTCTGTCTGTCTGTCTGTCTGTCTGTCTGTCTGTCTGTCTGTCTGTCTGTCTGTCTGTCTGTCTGTCTGTCTGTCTGTCTGTCTGTCTGTCTGTCTGTCTGTCTGTCTGTCTGTCTGTCTGTCTGTCTGTCTGTCTGTCTGTCTGTCTGTCTGTCTGTCTGTCTGTCTGTCTGTCTGTATGCATGCCTGTCTGTCTGTCTGTCTGTCTGTGTGGGTGCCTGTCTGTCTACTACACCAAATGTATATCTATGTGTGTTTGAGTTTATGTGCTGTCTCTCTACCTCTGTGTTCCCCAGTCGCTGCTTGGTGCAGAGTGAAACAGTAAAGCTGGGGGAGATAGCTTTCAGAAGCTTACATAAAGCCACTGGACTTAATAATTCATGGAGCAAAAATCCCTCAGTGCTCAATATTTATATCTCCCTGAATGTGTTCTGTGACTGTGAGCCCTGTCACAGTGTAGGCCAGCAGAGGGGAAACTTTTACTTTCTACTTTTCATATATTTTTCCACTTTCTTTCAGAGGACAGGTTTCACATTAAGGGCCTGTGGCACAGAGAGGGAGATACTGTATTTCCCAGTATGTCTCAGAGTCTGTATGTGTATACCATGTGGTAGCTCCCTGTGTGTATAGGATGATGATAATTGTGACTCCTATCCTTTGGGTTTTTTGAGTCGTGTTGTTGCTCAGGGTGATTTCAGGAAAATGAAAGAGAATATGACTGGACTTTCAAACTACTGGATAGGACACACACGCAAACACATCCTCTCTTCTATAAACCTGTGACGATAGCAGCCAATGCATATATCGGGGTGGTGGACTGTTAACATGAAAGAATCCAGAGGGACATATTAGTTGGAAATAGTGTAGAGATCGTCGCCACTCATGCTGACATTTACAAGTCCTTGCTGATCTTTCCGCTGTGACAACTAAATGTCTTTGCCATCAGATCAGCCTGAGTTCCTATGGCTGAGTCGCAAATGGCACCCTATTCCCCACATAATGCACTACTTTCAAAAGTAGTACACCATATAGGGAATAGACTGCCATTTGGGACATAAACTATGTCATTCATCTGATTAATGGAAGACTGATATGTCTTAGCTGCAACTAAACGGTTGCATCTAAATGGAATGAGGGAGCAGGATCTGGGTATGAGACAGAGACAGAGTACTATCTGATATAATGGATTGGGTGAGCTTCTGGTACATCGAAAGAGCAAGCTTTTAGATGGGCTTAGTGTACTATCTGATTCTAGTATGGGTACGGCATTACACTACAGTGCTGTATATGCTGACATGAAACCTTTCAAAATAAGAGTTGAGTCTGATAGAATGAGTCTATAAAGCCGTATTGAGAAATCATTCTGACCTGACAAATATTGTCACTCAATGAAAAATCAAAAAGGTCATTCAAGTTCGAGCAAAGCCGCGAATGCTGGCTATTGTTAAAGTATAGGGAGACACTAGCTTAGTAGAGGTTTGTCCTCACTCTTATATCTAAAAAATCAGAGTTCAAACACGTTCCTACTCAGAGATCCATTTGAAAACATTTGCCGGTGTTTACTGTTTCTTATACTGTTTATGGTGCTTTCAGCACTAAGAAAGTTGCTCTTCATGATACCCTGCAGAAGGGCAGAAGGTTTTATTCATGAATGTGGGCCATGAACTCACCCAGAACTGAGGCTCCTCTGTTCCACTCATGCAGGTGGCAACATTCTGCCCGATACCCAAGCTTTGTCCTCGCCAACAACACCAGTATGACCAATACCCCCTATGCCTCCACCTAAGAGACAGAGAGACGGAGACAAAGAGTAGAGGAAAATGACAAAACGAGATAGAGGAGAGAGAGAGAGAAGTGGGAGACGAGATGGAGCATGTAAGAAACTGTGCAGTGTATCATTTGATCAGTCACTGATTAAACAGTGAAAACCAGTAAACACTGCAGCCCTCCAGGACTGACATGATGTAACTCAACTCTAAACAAACATAAGCTGCTTTGACCAGGGATGACACTAAACCTACTTAAAAATGCAGACCAGGATCTGAAGCTCAACAAATGTGCAATACATTGTAGAAATTGGATTCGTGACAAATCATCCAAAATGTATTTAATATATATTAATTATAATAATATATTAATATATTAATTATAATTTTGCAGCGCTCAACATATCATTTGACATGGATGACGCAGTACACCAAAAAGTTTCATATTAAGGCCTAAGTTGTTTCATCCTGCATCCTGAGAGCCATTGTTTACAGATGGCTGGTTGTGTAAGGATGCAGCCTGGCATCCTTGATCAACCAAACATAAACTATTCGGGTTTCACCAAAATAATGTGTCCTGTCAACAGAGGTATATTCAATATCTCTAGGAACAATCCATATGATTCGTCGGGTTGAATGTGTCTTTTGCTATCAAATAAGCGTTTAAAACAAGTTTTTTTACAGGGTCTCCCATTTCCGCCTGTAGACGTGGGAACTTACGCGGTAGCTAATTCTCACATGACTGTATAGAATGGACAACAATGGCAGCCCACATGTGGAAAATGGGAGACCATGGGTAAAAACATGTTAATCACTTATTTGATAGCAAGGACACATTCAACCAATGGGCTAATTGTTTGCTACAAACATTGTTGAATTTTTATTTTTTATTTTAAATTTAAACTTTATTTAACTAGGCAAGTCAGTTAAGAATAAATTCTTATTTACAATGATGGCCTACTCCGGCCAAATCCGGACAATGCTGGGCCAATTGTGCGCTGCCCTATGGGACTCGGATGTGATTACTCTTGATTACCTAAGTAGGCTATGCTATCGCTAGTCCCTTAAAAAATTGTGGATTGTAACATGTGAAAGACTAAACACATAGAGTCTGGCTATGATATCAGTTATTTTGAAATGCTTAGCTTTATGTTTGTCTTTGATTGTTTTAGCCAACTTGTTCCACTCACCTCCGCTTATACTGTTTGTCCTCTTGATTGTTTTAGCTGCAAGGCTGCCGTGTTCCCTAGGCTGCCGTGTCCTCTCCTAGGCTGCCGTGAACTGCTAGGCTGCCGTGTCCTCTACCTAGCCTGCCGTGTCCTCTACCTAGGCTGCCGTGTCCTATACCTAGCCTGCCGTGTCCTCTACCTAGGCTGCCGTGTCCTCTACCTAGCCTGCCGTGTCCACCTAGCCTGCCGTGCCCACTACCTAGCCTGCCGTGTCCTCTACCTAGCCTGCCGTGCCCACTACCTAGCCTGCCGTGTCCTCTACCTAGCCTGCCGTGCCCACTACCTAGTCTGCCGTGTCCTCTACCTAGCCTGCCGTGTCCACTACCTAGCCTGCCGTGTCCTCTACCTAGCCTGCCGTGTCCTCTACCTAGTCTGCCGTGTCCTCTATCTAGCCTGCCGGGTCCTCTACCTAGGCTGCCGTGTCCCAAACCCTGCCTACCGTGTCCTCTATCTAGCCTGCCGTATCCTCTACCTAGCCTGCCGTGTCCTCTACCTAGGCTGCCGTGTCCTCTACCTAGGCTGCCGGGTCCTCTACCGAGCCTGCCGTGTCCTCTACCTAGCCTGCCATGTCCTCTACCTAGCCTGCCGTGTCCTCTATCTAGTCTGCCGTGTCCTCTATCTAGCCTGCCGTTGCCTCTACCTAGGCTGCCGTGTCCCAAACCCTGCCTACTGTGTCCTCTATCTAGCCTGCCATGTCCTCTACCTAGCCTGCCGTGTCCTCTACCTAGCCTGCCGTGTCCTCTATCTAGCCTGCCGTTGCCTCTACCTAGGCTGCCGTGTCCCAAACCCTGCCTACTGTGTCCTCTACCTAGGCTGCCGGGTCCTCTACCTAGCCTGCCGTGTCCTCTACCTAGGCTGCCGGGTCCTCTACCTAGTCTGCCGTGCCGCCTGCCGTGCCCACTACCTAGCCTGCCGTGTCATCTACCTACCTAGGCTGCCGGGTCCTCTACCTAGCCTGCCGTGTCCCTACCTAGCCTGCCGTGTCCACTACCTAGCCTGCCGTGTCATCTACCTAATCTGCCGGGTCCTCTACCTAGTCTGCCGTTGCCTCTACCTAGCCTGCCGTGCCCACTACCTAGCCTGCCGTGTCATCTACCTAATCTGCCGGGTCCTCTACCTAGGCTGCCGGGTCCTCTACCTAGCCTGCCGTGTCCCTACCTAGCCTGCCGTGTCCACTACCTAGCCTGCCGTGTCATCTACCTAATCTGCCGGGTCCTCTACCTAGGCTGCCGGGTCCTCTACCTAGCCTGCCGTGTCCCTACCTAGCCTGCCGTGTCCACTACCTAGGCTGCCGTGTCTTCTACCTAGCCTGCCGTGTCATCTACCTAGGCTGCCGGGTCCTCTACCTAGCCTGCCGGGTCCTCTACCTAGCCTGCCGTGCCCTCTACCTAGCCTGCCATGTCCTCTACCTAGGCTGCCGGGTCCTCTACCTAGTCTGCCGTTGCCTCTACCTAGCCTGCCGTGTCCTCTACCTACCCTGCCGTGTCCTCTATCTAGTCCGCCGTGTCCTCTTTCTAGCCTGCCGGGTCCTCTACCTAGGCTGCCGTGTCCCAAACCCTGCCTACTGTGTCCTCTATCTAGCCTGCCGTATCCTCTACCTAGCCTGCTGTGTCCTCTACCTAGGCTGCCGGGTCCTCTACCTAGCCTGCCGGGTCCTCTACCTAGCCTGCCGTGTCCTCTACCTAGGCTGCCGGGTCCTCTACCTAGGCTGCCGGGTCCTCTACCTAGTCTGCCGTTGCCTCTACCTAGCCTGCCGTGTCCTCTATCTAGTCCGCCGTGTCCTCTATCTAGCCTGCCGGGTCCTCTACCTAGGCTGCCGTGTCCCAAACCCTGCCTACTGTGTCCTCTATCTAGCCTGCCGTGTCCTCTACCTAGCCTGCCGTGTCCTCTACCTAGGCTGCCGGGTACTCTACCTAGGCTGCCGGGTCCTCTACCTAGGCTGCCGGGTCCTCTACCTAGTCTGCCGTTGCCTCTACCTAGCCTGCCGTGCCCACTACCTAGCCTGCCGTGTCATCTACCTAATCTGCCGGGTCCTCTACCTAGCCTGCCGTGTCCCTACCTAGCCTGCCGTGTCCACTACCTAGCCTGCCGTGTCATCTACCTAATCTGCCGGGTCCTCTACCTAGGCTGCCGGGTCCTCTACCTAGCCTGCCGTGTCCCTACCTAGCCTGCCGTGTC
The DNA here is from genome assembly GCF_034236695.1 of Oncorhynchus nerka. Taxonomy (NCBI): domain Eukaryota; kingdom Metazoa; phylum Chordata; class Actinopteri; order Salmoniformes; family Salmonidae; genus Oncorhynchus; species Oncorhynchus nerka. The sequence goes on along the minus strand of NC_088403.1, from coordinate 51,717,202 downwards.
CACTACCTAGGCTGCCGTGTCTTCTACCTAGCCTGCCGTGTCATCTACCTAGGCTGCCGGGTCCTCTACCTAGCCTGCCTAGCCTGCCGTGTCCTCTACCTAGCCTGCCGTGTCCTCTACCTAGGCTGCCGGGTCCTCTACCTAGGCTGCCGTGTCCTCTACCTAGCCTGTTGTCCTCTCCTCCCTACCTAGTCTGCCGTGTCCTCTACCTAACCTGCCGTGTCCACTACCTAGCCTGCCGTGTGCCTCTACCTACCCTGCTGTGCCCACTACCTACCCTGCCGTGTCCTCTACATAGCCTGCCGGGTCCTCTACCTAGTGTCCTGCCTGCCGTGTCCACTACCTAGCCTGCCGTGTCCTCTACCTACCCTGCCGTGTCCTCTATCTAGTCCGCCGTGTCCTCTATCTAGCCTGCCGGGTCCTCTACCTACCTCTACCTAGGCTGCCGGGTCCTCTACCTAGGCTGCCGGGTCCTCTACCTAGTCTGCCGTTGCCTCTACCTAGCCTGCCGTGCCCACTACCTAGCCTGCCGTGTCATCTACCTAATCTGCCTGCCGGGTCCTCTACCTAGCCTGTCGTGTCCCTACCTAGCCTGCCGTGTCATCTACCTAATCTGTGGTCCTCTACCTAGGCTGCCGGGTCCTCTACCTAGCCTGCCGTGTCCCTACCTAGCCTGCCGTGTCCACTACCTAGGCTGCCGTGTCTTCTACCTAGCCTGCCGTGTCATCTACCTAGGCTGCCGGGTCCTCTACCTAGCCTGCCGGGTCCTCTACCTAGCCTGCCGTGTCCTCTACCTAGCCTGCCGGGTCCTCTACCTAGGCTGCCGTTGCCTCTACCTAGCCTGCCGTGTCCTCTACCTACCCTGCCGTGTCCTCTACCTAGCCTGCCGGTTCCTCTACCTAGTCTGCCGTGTCCACTACCTAGCCTGCCGTGTCCTCTACCTACCCTGCTGTGCCCACTACCTACCCTGCCGTGTCCTCTACCTAGCCTGCCGGGTCCTCTACCTAGTCTGCCGTGTCCTCTACCTAGCCTGCCGTGTCCACTACCTAGCCTGCCGTGTCCTCTACCTACCCTGCTGTGCCCACTACCTAGCCTGTCGTGTCCTCTACCTAGCCTGCCGTGTCCACTACCTAGCCTGCCGTGTCCTCTACCTACCCTGCTGTGCCCACTACCTAGCCTGCCGGCTCCTCTACCGAGCCTGCCGTGTCCTCTACCTAGCCTGCCGGGTCCTCTACCTAGCCTGCCAGCTCCTCTACCTAGCCTGCCGGCTCCTCTACCTAGGCTGTCGGGTCCTCTACCTAGGCTGGCATGGCCTCTACCTAGCCTGATGTGTCCTCTATCTAAAGCAGGTGATTGGAGTATAGTTTCAGGTTTTCTTTAACATATTCAATGTAAAAAAATCTCTTGCATTATTTTATGTGGTTAAACGCAGGCCCAAATCTGACGTGACTTGGGATAAATTAATCATAGTTGCATGTGGCATGACTTTTTTAATCAGGTGATGAGTGTATTGTATCATAATATCAGTGTTAGATCAGGGTGTGTCTCAGAGAGAGAGAGGGAAGCAGAAAGAAGCAGAGACTGCCAGTTTGGGCAGGAGGACTGTGCTGGCAGGGCTCCCTATCCCCAGGGGCGAAGAGCGATGGTGCATCATGCCTTGCTGCCGTGTCAGTCACATGACCCCCGGAGTAAGAGTCCCCTCAAGCTGCATAATAAATCATCTCAGTCAGGCTGGCTGGCAAGCTCCCTTAAAATGTTCACACACACACACACACACACACATACATGTGTGTATAGATACACACATGAGCGTACACATATGCACGTGCAAATGCGCACACACTCACACCATCTCTCGCACACACGCCTCAACACAAACACACTAATATACTCTCACATGCACACAGGCTGCTGGAATCATAAAGAGGCAATGTCTTTACTCACTGACCTACTGAGTGTCCTAAATATGGTCAAACATTTAGGTACCTGACATAATGCCTTTAACACAACATCAAGTGTGCCATTTTTTTACGACAAGGTGTGAAAGATTTTAAATATCTACTCGAAATATTAACCTGGTGACAAAACCATTTGTTAGTATAGCATTTGTTTAGCAGATACATTTTTACGTGACATTCGGCTAGCTGTCAGTTGACATCAACTCAAACTATAGTCCACTATAGCTCCGCTCCGTTTGCCATTGGCAGGAGTTGGTTGTCATAAAAGGTGTTGATTTGTGCCACTTCAACTTGAGTGTAGTCTTAAAAGCGAATATTACATATTCTGGCAGGTAGCTCTACTGTAAAAGGGTTACTGATTGTCTTTAAAAGTACCCAGCCACTCATACATAACAGGGCTCCACAACTTACAGTGCCAGTAAACGACACAGTAGTTTTGCCAGTGTCAACTACTTAGCAACAAAGTTTGTTTGAGTCCATGGTCCCTTTGTGTTTTCCTAACCCATGTATTTACTTTACATATGTATTGTAAATGTCCCCTCTTGTTTTGATCACCTCGCCACCTGAGCAGAGAGAAAGTAGCTTTTAAACCACATCACACTGGAGACACTGAAACACCCACCTGGGGAGTGAAAGGTGCTGTAAAGCGTCTAATGCCCCGGCGTGCTTAGTCCGAATATTTAACACACAGAACAAGAAGAATCTATTCTGGACTGCAAGACAACCACTAAGAAATATAAGTACAGCAAGAGCCATCTCCCTTGAGCGCAAGAGAAAGGTGTTATGGGAAAAAAAGACCAGGCTATATATTTAAGGCGAATAGCAAGCTTCGAAAACTTTCCGGCAGCGGTTGATGAGTTCAATGGAGATTCTGTAGACACAGAGAGCATTTGCACTGGCGTATGGCGTACTCCCCTGCCTGGGGAACGGGTACTGCGAGGCTAACAGGCGCACCAATTACAACTGTACCCACAATCCTCTAAGGGGACATAGTTCTGCCTATTGATCTTAGACAAGCCCCTTATGGTCATCTATTCATGTTGATATGAGTCATTTTTATTACCGTTACATAATTATTTATTATAAATCTGCAACATTAAAAGGAAGCTCAAGGGTGAGTGGTTATGCAATGTAATTTGACTTGAGTCATACATTTATTTTTTTAAAGACAACATCCAGCTTCTTGGAGAAAGAAAGTATAAAGCCGTTGGATACAGATTTAAAATGACTTCCTTTTACATTTTAAGTCAGCTACTGTACACGACTCAGTGAATGTCTGAATGGCAGTATTCATAGTAATGCAGTATTCATAGCAATGTATTTAACTTGGTGAGAAGAGGGGCGGGGGCGTATGCCTTATTATTAACGAGACGTGGTGTGATCACAACAGCATACAGGAACTCAAGTCCTTCTGTTCACCTGACTTAGAATTCCTCACAATCAAATGTCGAAATCATTATCTACTAAGGGAATTCTCGTCGATTATAATCACAGCCGTATATATTCCCCCCCAAGCAGACACATCGATGGCCCTGAACTAACTTTATTTGACTCTTTGCAAACTGGAAACCACATATCCTGAGGCTGCATTCATTGTAGCTGGGGATTTTAACAAGGCTAATCTGAAAACAAGACTCCCTAAATTGTATCAGCATATCGATTGCGCAACCAGGGCTGGTAAAACCCTGGATCATTGCTATTCTAACTTCCAAGATGCATATAAGGCCCTCCCCCGCCCTCCTTTGGGAAAAGCTGACCACGACTCCATTTTGTTGCTCCCTGCCTACAGACAGAAACTAAAACAAGAAGCTCCCGCGCTCAGGTCTGTTCAACGATGGTCCGACCAATCTGATTCCAAGCTTCAAGACTGCTTCGATCACGTGGACTGGGATATGTTCCGCATTGCTTCCAACAACAACATTGACGAATACGCTGATTCGGTGAGCGAGTTCATTAGAAAGTGCATTGACGATGTCGTTCCCATAGCAACGATTAAAACATTCCCAAACCAGAAACCGTGGATTGATAGCAGCATTCATGTGAAACTGAAAGCACGAACCACTGCTTTTAACCAGGGCAAGGTGACCGGAAACATGACCGAATACAAACAGTGTAGCTATTCCCTCCGCAAGGCAATCAAACAAGCTAAGCGTCAGTATAGAGACAAAGTGGAGTCACAATTCAACGGCTCAGACACAAGAGGTATGTGGCAGGGTCTACAGTCAATCACGGATTACAAAAAGAAAACCAGCCCTGTCACAAACTATGATGTCTTGCTCCCAGACAGACTAAATAACTTTTTTCCCCACTTTGAGGACAATACAGTGCCACTGACACGGCCTGCAACCAAAACCTGCGGACTCTCCTTCACTGCAGCCGATGTGAGTAAAACATTTAAACGTGTTAACCCTCGCAAGGCTGCAGGCCCAGACGGCATCCCCAGCCGCGTCCTCAGAGCATGTGCAGACCAGCTGGCTGGTGTGTTTACGTAGATATTCAATCAATCCTTATCCCAGTCTGCTGTTCCCACATGCTTCAAGAGGGGCACCATCGTCCCTGTTCCCAAGAAAGCTAAGGTAACTGAGCTAAACGACTACCGCCCCGTAGCACTCACTTCCGTCATCATGAAGTGCTTTGAGAGACTAGTCAAGGACCATATCACCTCCACCCTACCTGACACCCTCTACCCACTCCCATTTTCTTACCGCCCAAATAGGTCCACAGACAACGCAATCTCAACCACACTGCACACTGCCCTAACCCATCTGGACAAGAGTAATACCTATGTGAGAATGCTGTTCATCGACTACAGCTCAGCATTTAACACCATAGTACCCTCCAAACTCGTCATCAAGCTCGAGACCCTGGGTCTCGACCCCGCCCTGTGCAACTGGGTACTGGACTTCCTGACGGGCCGCCCCCAGGTGGTGAGGGTAGGTAACAACATCTCCACCCCGCTGATCCTCAACACTGGGACCCCACAAGGGTGCGTTCTGAGCCCTCTCCTGTACTCCCTGTTCACCCACGACTGCGTGGCCATGCACGCCTCCAACTCAATCATCAAGCTTGCGGACGACACTACAGTGGTAGGCTTGATTACCAACAACGACAAGACGGCCTCCAGGGAGGAGGTGAGGGCCCTCGGAGTGTGGTGTCAGGAAAATAACCTCACACTCAACGTCAACATAACAAAGGAGATTATTGTGGACTTCAGGAAACAGCAGAGGGAGCACCCCCCTATCCACATCGATGGGACAGTGGTGGAGAGGGTAGTAAGTTTTAAGTTCCTTTGGTGTACACATCACGGACAAACTGAATTGGTCCACCCACACAGACAGCACTGTGAAGAAGGCGCAGCAGCGCCTCTTCAACCTCAGGAGGCTGAAGAAATTCGGCTTGTCACCAAAAGCACTCACAAACATCACCGCCTGGTATGGCAACTGCTCCGCCTACAACCTTAAGGCTCTCCAGAGGGTAGTGAGGTCTGCATAACGCATCACCCGGGGCAAACTACCTGCCCTCCAGGACACCTACACCACCCGATGTCACAGGAAGGCCATAAAGATCACCAAGGACAACAACCACTCGAGCCACTGCCTGTTCACCCCGCTATCATCCAGAAGGCGAGGTCAGTACACTGACTCAACTCCAGCCACTTTAATAATGGGAATTGATGGAAATTGATGGAAAATATATCACTAGCCACTTTAAACAATGCTACTTAATATAATGTTTACATACCCTACATTACTCATCTCATATTTATATGTATATACTGTACTCTATATCATCTACTGCATCTTGCCTATGCCGTTCTGTACCATCACTCATTCATATATCTTTATGTACATATTCTTATCCCTTTACACTTGTGTGTATAAGGTAGTAGTTTTGGAATTGTTAGGTTACATTACTCGTTGGTTATTACTGCATTGTCGGAACTAGAAGCACAAGCATTTCGCTACACTCGCATTAACATCTGCTAACCATGTGTATGTGACAAATACATTTGATTTGATTTGATTTGGAACTTGTGTAACTTAAAGGCCACGAAACCATGAAACCGAACACTCTCCAAAATGATTGGAACCCTTGATAAAGTGGCTGCTGCCAACATACTGACTCAACTTGTGTATGTGACAAATAAAATTGGATTTGATTTGAGATGATTGAAAAAGACTGTATAAAATGAATTATACAAATACTGAGATATAATGTATAATGGCACAAACGACAATAGCCTATCCATGCAACCACTAGGCACTTCCATAAATATGGATATTATTAACAGAACACATGTTAATAAGATATCATATTAAATCATTCATAAGAATGCCGGAGCAGGTGAAGGGGTACATGTCAATAAATACAATATATTGTTGATCTTTGACAAATGGCCATGGATAGGATGATGATATTGATGATATGGGTTTCGATGAAAGCATAATGCGCATGGATTGTTAAAATGTGGATTATGGTGTGTTCTGAATGGTCTAATTAGACTGAGGGGGGTGAGTAGTAGAGTTGTTTGCTCCCTGACGCGCTAATATACATATTGTGAATACAAGGTATCAGTCTATTCAAAAACATGGCCTATAGTCCTACATTATGAACTGATCACAAAAGTGTTAATGGTAGGGATGCACGATATATCGGCGAACATATTGGAATCGGCCGATAATAGAAAAAATGCGAACATCGGTTTCGGCCGATGTCTAGTTTTAACGCCGATGTTAAAAACCGATGTCAAAGCTACCGTGCATACCTATATAACGTAGGTACATGAGGTAATGACCACACGTAAAATTTTGCCCAACACGTGCAACACAGCATTCCTAACCTAACCCAGCATTCCTAACCACACAATGTCTGCTGTGTGGATTGAACAGTCATTTGAAAGAATGTGAAAATTTCAGCGAGACAACTCAAAGGCGACATCCATTAATGCCAAGATAATGGAATTAATTTCCCTTGACAATCAACCGTTCTCTGTTGTGGGTTATGTTGGCTTTCGCCGACTGGTCGAGCACCGGTATACACTACCAAGTGCGCTATTTTTCAGATGTTGCCCAACCGGAGTTACACAGTAATAGCATCACTGCTATTAGCTTCATGACATACATGGCTTCAACGCCATTTGAATCTTTGTGTGTCAAAAAAGATACAGTAGCTTGTTGTTCGAATATTGAAATCGCACTTCAGTTCACGAAAATAAATAGCTAGCCATCTACTTAACCCTGTTGCCCAAAGCTAACATTATAAGCAACCAGCTAGCTTCATCTGGCTAGTGAGGCTCGACAGGACTGGGTTATGTGTTGTGAAGCCGGCCAGAATAAGGATTAGGCACAATAGTGGAATTTGCGGTTTGCCTTCAAAATAAAAGTATGTCATTGACAGTAAAGCAAATGAATACAAATAGTAGAATTATACCATACTTTCATTTTGAAGGCTAACCGCAAAGTCCACCATTGTGGCGAATCCTTATTGTGGCTAGCCTCACATAGATGGGTCCGACCACCATTAATCAAATAAGAACAGTCTTAAAATTAGGGTTATTTTAGACAATGACACTTAGCTATATTGTTAGCTAGCTAACTATAGCTACTGAAACAGATTATGTTGTTTTGCTATGTTTTTAGGGAAGAACAATGTTTGCAAGCTAGCTTTTTTTATGACCAGCATTGTAGGTGTGCGAGACAACTTTACCAGCATCATAGCATACATATTGATGAATTGTTGTGACATATGAAATACGAGTGATAGTGTAATCAATGTGTAATAACTACATACAAAATTATGAATGCGTTAAATTATTATGTGACGTTGTAACGGCGTTCTTCGTTTGTCAAAAGAGAGGACCGAAATGCAGCGTGGTGGTTACTCATGACTTTAATGAAGAAAATGACGATACATGAAATAACTTATAAACACAAAACAACAAACAGAACGTGAAACCTAATTACAGCCTATCTGGTGAAACTACACAGAGACAGGAACAATCACCCACGAAATACAAAGTGAAACCCAGGCTACCTAAATACGGTTCCCAATCCGAGACAACGAGAATCACCTGACTCTGATTGAGAACCGCCTCAGGCAGCCAAGCCTAACTAGACACACCCTTAATCATATGCAATCCCAAATCCTATAAAACCCCAATACGAAACACAACACATAAACCCATGTCACACCCTGGCCTGACCAAATATATAACGAAAACACAAAACACTATGACCAAGGCGTGACAGAACCCCCCCCCCCCCCCTAAGGTGCGGACTCCCGGACGCACCTCAAAACCATAGGGAGGGTCCGGGTGGGCATCTGTCCATGGTGGCGGCTCCGGCTCGGGACGTGGACCCCACTTCATTAATGTCATAGTTCCTCTCCCTCGCGTCCTGGGATAATCCACCCTCGCCGCCGACCATGGCCTAATAGTCCTCACCCAGAACCCCACTGGACTGAGGGGCAGCTCGGGACAGAGGGGCAGCTCGGGACAGAGGGGCAGCTCGGGACAGAGGGGCAGCTCGGGACTGAGGGGCAGCTCGGGACTGAGGGGCAGCTCGGGACTGAGGGGCAGCTCGGGATTGAGGGGCAGCCCGGAACTGAGGGGAAGCCCAGTACTGAGGGGAAGCCCAGTACTGAGAGAAAGCCCATCACTGAGAGGAAGCCCATCACTGAGAGGAAGCTCAGGCAGGTCGTCGGCTCCGGTAGATCCTGGCTGGCTGGCGGATCTGGAAGATTCTGGTTGACTAGCAGATCTGGAAGATTCTGGTTGACTGGCAGATCTGGAAGAGACTGGTTGACTGGCAGATCTGGAAGAGACTGGTTGACTGGCAGATCTGGAAGATCATGGCTGACTGGCAGATCTAGAAGATCATGGCTGACTGACAGCTCTGGCTGCTTCATGCAGACTGACAGCTCTGGCTGCTTCATATAGACTGACAGCTCTGACTGCTCCATGCAGGCTGACAGCTCTGACTGCTTCATACAGACTGACAGCTCTGACTGCTCCATGCAGGCTGACAGCACCCTGCAGACTGGCAGCTCCTTGCAGACTGACATCTCCTTGCAGACTGGCAGCTCTTTACAGACTGGCAGCTCTTTACAGACTGGCAGCTCCTTGCAGACTGGCAGCTCCTTGCAGACTGGCAGCTCTTTGCAGACTGACAGCTCTGGCTGCTTCATGCAGACTGGCAGCACTGACTGCTCCATGCAGGCTGACAGCACCCTGCAGACTGGCAGCTCCTTGCAGACTGACAGCTCCTTGCAGACTGGCAGCTCTTTACAGACTGACAGCTCTGGCTGCTTCATGCAGACTGACAGCTCTGACTGCTCCATGCAGACTGACAGCACCTTGCAGACTGACAGCTCCCTGCAGACTGGCAGCTCAGGCTGTTCCGAACAGGCAGGAGGCTCCGGCAGCGCTGTAGAGGAGGAAGGCTCTGGAAGAGCTGAACAGGCGGGAGACTCCGGCAGCGCAGGAGAGGAGAAAGGCTCTGGAAGTGCTGAACAGGCGGGAGACTCCGGCAGCGCAGGAGAGGAGAAAGGCTCTGGAAGCGCTGAACAGGCGGGAGACTCCGACAGCGCAGGAGAGGCGAGGCGCACTGTAGGCCTGATGCGTGGTGCTGGCACTGGTGATACTGGAGCGAGGACACGCACAGGAAGCCTGGTGCGGGGAGCTGCTACCGGAGGACTGGTGTGTGGAGGTGGCTCTGGATAGACCGGACCGTGCAGGCGCACTGGAGCTCTTGAGCACCGAGCCTGCCCAAGCTTACCTGGCTCGATGCCCACTCTAGCACGGCCAATACGAAGGGCTGTTATGTACCGCACCGGGCTATGCACCCGCACTGGAAACACCGTGCGCTCCATAGCATAACACGGTGTCTGCCCGGTCTCTCTAGCCCACCGGAAAGCACAGGGAGTTTGCGCAGGTCTCCTACCTGGCATAGCCATACTCCCTTTAAGCCCCCCCCCAATAATTTTTTTGGGCTGCTTTTCGGGCTTCCATCCGCGTCGCCGTGCTGCCTCCTCATACCAGCGCCTCTCCGCTTTAGCCGCCTCTAGTTCTTCCTTGGGACGGCGATATTCTCCAGGCTGAGCCCAGGGTCCTTTTCCGTCCAGTTCTTCCTCCCATGTCCAATTCTCCAAGTGGTGCAGCCTCTCCCACTGCAACTGCTCTTCACGATTAACAGGGAGAGTTGGCTCAGGTCTGACACCTGACTCAGCCACTCTCCCTCTGAGCCCTCCCCCAATAAATATTTGGGGGCAACTTTCGGGTTTCGCTCTGCGCCGCCGTGTCTTTTTTTTCGACTCCATTCACCTATAGCCCTCTTCGCATTGCTCCAGCGAATCCCAGGCGGGCTCCGGCAATCTCTCTGGGTCGGCCGCCCACCTGTCTATTTCTTCCCACGTCGTATACTCCATGCCTCTGCTGTCCATAACGTTCTCCCTTCGCTGCTGCCTGTTAACACGCTGCTCGGTCCGAGTGTGGTGGGTGATTCTGTAACGGCATTCTTCGTTTGTCGAAAGAGAGGACCGAAATGCAGCGTGGTGGTTACTCATGACTTTAATGAAGAAAATGACGATACATGAAATAACTTATAAATACAAAACAACAAATGGAACGTGAAACCTAATTACAGCCTATCTGGTGAAACTACACAGAGACGGGAACAATCACCCATGAAATACAAAGTGAAACCCAGGCTACCTAAATACGGTTCCCAATCCGAGACAACGAGAATCACCTGACTCTGATTGAGAACCGCCTCAGGCAGCCAAGCCTAACTAGACACACCCCTAATCATATGCAATCCCAAATCCTATAAAACCCCAATACGAAACACAACACATAAACCCATGTCACACCCTGGCCTGACCAAATATATAACGAAAACACAAAACACTATGACCAAGGCGTGACAGACGTGCAGTCATATTCAGGTCCTGAAGCTTAATTGACACATCAAATAGTGTTATTTGACATGTCAAATAGTGCTAAATAGTATATTTTTTGACACGCAAAGACCCAAATGGCATTCGATTGCAATCCTGGTTGAGAATGAAACGACTCAACAAATGAATAACGAAACAACACAGCAAGTAAGTGAAAGAAATAGGTTTTGATTATGTTTACTGGTAATGGGGATATATGTAAATTCCAACAAAATTACTTTTCGGTCAGTGTTGTGTGTGTGTAACCTTTATTTAACTAGGCAAGTCAGTTATTAAGAACAAATTCTTATTTACAATGACGGCCCGGATGACGCTGGGCCAACTGTGCGCCGCCCTATGGGACTCCCAATCAGGGCCGGATGTGATACAGCCTGGATTCGAACCAGGGACTGTAGTGATGCATCTTGCACTGAGATGTAGTGCCTTATACCGCTGTGTCCATGTGTGTGTGTTAACTATTTACAGTAAGGGTACTAGAATGCTTCAAAGGCCGCTAAAATGTGTAAATATCGGTTATCGGTATCGCTTTTTTTGGCAAGTAAAATATTGGATATCGCTATAGGCCAAAAATGTCATATCGGTGCGTCACTAGTTAATGAAGTTGTGTGATTTTCTTTTTAGGAGAAAGCTTACATAATGTGTCATGTTTACATACACAGTAACAGTCCAGTTGCACAGGCAGTGTAGTAGTGCAGTGTTGGCTGTCTGTCTGAAGGGTAGAGTTCTCAGCTCACTGGGTAGGAGGCACCTCTAGGGAAGGGAATGGTTTGGGACCCTCAGGCGAGGACAGGGAGAAACTGCCTCGGCTCACTATTATTCGAGCCACTATTATTCCAGCCACTATTATTTGAGTTACAAGCAAGTCTCAATTTATAAGCTCCAAGTCTCAAGTCGAGACCCAAGTAGAACAGGTGGAGTCTCGAGTCAAGCCTTCCCTTGAGAAACCAAATTGAATCTGTCTAACAGGAACTCAAACAGGTAAGTGCTTGGCCCCTCCCAGGTCCATACAATTACCCAATTGGCAATTACAACCAATAAACTGTTTTTACAATATTAAAGGCAATTTCCACATCCATTCTTACGTTGGTACATTCATCTTAATCAGACTTAATTATTCATGATATTTCATCACCATTCATTCATACATGAAAAATATTTATTTTTATTGCTTCTTTAATCAGACCAACAGTTTGCAGCTGTGCTAACATAATTGCAAAATGTTTTCTAATGATCAATTAGCCTTTTAAAATGATAAACCTGGATTAGCTAAAACAACGTGCCATTGGAACACAGGAGTGATGGTTGCTGATAATGGATCATGGGTAATATCTACATAAAACTATGTAGATATTCCATACAAAAAATATGCCGTTTCCCTCTACAATAGTCATTTACAACATTATAAATGTTTGCACTGTATTTCTGATCAATTTGATGTCGTTGTAAAGGACAAAAATATGCTTTTCTTTAAAAAACAAGGACATTTCTAAGTGACCCCAAACTTTTGAACGGTAGTGTATGTATATAGGGCAGCAGCCTCTAATGTGCTAGTTACAATAAATGCTATAGTCCTTGATCTTCAAGAATAGGACTTGGAAATATGGAAGTATAGATTAGTCAAATTATTTTACCTGAGCATGACCCCAAAACTAAGGACTTATCAGCCAGCCCTACTCTGTTGTTTATGATTTTGTTGTCATGGAGGACTGATTGGGCTCACTGATTCAAGTTGAAAAATAAATGCTGCGCTCATGGAATGGCATGCTTTGAGCATTACTGAAATGTGCTATTTACATGTGAAAAATGTATGCCATTTGCTATAGGCCCGAAGTTTACATTTTTGCTAGTGACACTGATATCTTGATAATATGCAGCTAGCTGTTTAAAGGGAAAATCCACAGATGAAACAATAACAAAATGGGTGCCCCGCCTCTGTTTTTGTAAAAAGCTGAGTGATGGGCATGGAGAAATGTAACCAATCTCAGATTAATAGATAGAGCTATGGACGCAAGGACTGACCATCCATGATATCAACATGATGGTTTTTACCATGTTATAAGGCTATACAGTGTTTGTTTACATTTACAATGTTTACAAACATTGGAATAAAACAAGCTTATATTTTGGGTTTTCATGGAGTGTGACAGTTGAACTAAGCTCATGAGGGATATATATGGTCTTCAAGAATCAATGTATATAAATATATAATTTCTAAATCCAAAAGTGGATGTAGCAACTACAGATTGCCCCTTTAAGTCTATCAAAAGTGTTTGAGTTTAAGCATGTGTCCATTCGGCCTATGGATTTATTTTTTATCATCATGAATTAGATAAATGCCCCACTTTTATTCTATAGGCTGGGATCCGCACTCTGCAGCTGTTGCAAGAATGCATTTTTCACTGGCTGTCCAATGGTTTCAAAAGCAATGATTGATAGGCAGCTTAAAAGTCTTGAATTCAACTATTATTGGGTTCAAATACACATTTAGATTCGTGAACAGCCATCCACAACAACCACGATCCATAAGGCACAAATAGCTAAATGAGAGCCGCAGTGTGATTCACATCATTGTGCTATGTAGATATCAATAATATCCGTATCGCCGTAGACTACACCATTTCTGTCATCCTGACCTCCAAGTGTTTAATCAAATTGGATAATCTTTGGATGCCAACAGCAGTCGCACCATCGGAAGACATAGCTTGGACTGTAGCCTACAAAAGCCTATTCCTGCTCTTTTCCCGAGGTCCATCAAACACATTTGGTGTGTCATCATAGTGGTCTCTCACTTGCGGTCAGACTCACTCAGGTGGAACAAACTTAAACTTGCACCTTATTTTCAATGCTGATTTGAATGTCATTGAGAAAACAGAGAAGTGTTAAAGATTTTTTTCCGAAAACATCCTTTCTGAATTTAAAAGTAATCCTCGAAGTAATCTTCTAGTTTTTCAAAAGTATCTGTAATCTGATTACAATATTTTTGCTGGTAACATAACGGATTACAGTTACTGTTTTTTGTAATCCCTTACATGTAACGGATTACATGTAATCCGTTACTCCCCAACCCTGCTCATTGACATGGGTCAGACTCAAGTTCAAGTCCTGTGACTCGAATCCACAACTCTGGGTGAGACGCACTGTGATACTGTGTGCGTGTGTGTCTGTGTGTGTGTGTCTGAGTGTGTGCATGTATCAACTAGCTCTCTACACACACCACTGTAAGCTCTACATAAATATAGCCTGTCCTACAACATTTCCTCTCCCCAACACCATGTGTGAATAGTAGAGATAGGCTTCCATTCCATCAGCAGTGTATTCATATAATATTACTGACTGTATGGGGAGGAGCAACTATCTGCTGGAACAGCAATAGGCCCGCTGCCCCTGAGGGGGGTGCTGCTAGCATGCTTTATCTGTGGTGTTTAGCTACACTGGTTTGTATGATGTACATGTATACAGTACAGTACAGCTGTTATTATTAGGAACAATTTTGAAGTAAATTGGTTGATTCATCTCTATGATGTGACGATTCATCTATAAGACAACCTATGCACTGTTGTCACTTTATTTCCCCATGTAATTTTGTGATTTGCAATGATATTGCATTGGTTGAGGGTTGACATTTCAACAAACATGATTACAAACTGAAAACTGAAAACATATAAACGCAACATGGAACAATTGTATCAATTTTTCCTGAGTTTCAGTTCATATAAGGAATCAGTCAATTGAAATGAATTCATTAGGCCCTCATCTATGGATTTCACATGACTAGGAATACAGATATGCATCTGTTGGTCACAGATACCTAAAAAAAAAGGTTGAACGGACTGTTGATTGTGACCTGTGGAATGTTGTCCCACTCCTCTTCAATGGCTGTGCGAAGTTGCTGGATATTGGTGGGAACTGGAACACGCTGTTGTACATGTCGATCCAGGGCATCACCCCACCGCCACCATGGGGCACTCTGTTCGCATCTTTGAGATCAGCAAACCGCTCGCCCACACGACGCCATACACGTTGTCTGCCATCTGCCCGGTACAGTTGAAACCGGGATTCATCCGTTTAAGAGCACACTTCTCCAGCGTGCCAGTGGCCATCAAAGGTGAGCATTTTCCACTGAAGTCAGTTACGATGCCGAACTGCAGGCAGGTCAAGACCTTTGTGAGGACGAAGAGCACGCTGGTAACCTTCCCTGAAACGGTTTCTGACAGTTTGTGCATAAATGCTTCAGTTGTGCAAACCCATAGTTTCATCAGCTGTCCAGGTGGCTGGTCTCAGACGATCCCGCAGGTGAAGAAGCCGGATGTGGAGGTCCTGGGCTGGCGTGGTTACACATGGTCTGTGATTGTTCATTTGGACATATTGCCAAATTCTCTAAAAGGGCGTTGGTAGATAAATTAACATTTAATTCTCTGACAACAGCTCTGGTGGACCTTCCTGTAGTCAGCAAGCCAATTGCACACTCCCACAAAAGTTGAGACATCTGTGGAATTGTGTTGTGAGACAAAACTGCTAATTTTTGAGTGGCCTTTTATAATCACCAGCACAAGGTGCACCTGTGTAATGATCAGGCTGTTTAATCAGCTTCTTGATATATCACACCTGTCAGGTGGATGGATTAACTTGGCAAAGGAGAAATGTTCACTAACATGGTTGTAACAAATTTCTACACATAATTAGAGAGAAATAAGCTTTTTGTGTGTCTGAGTTATTTTATTTCAGCCCATGAAACAAGGGATCAACACTTTACATGTTGTGTTTAAATTTTGTGACCTGTTTCAAGAAGCTAGGCGTATGTCGCACGTCACTACTTCAAAGTGGAGCCATTTGAACGTTTCAACAAAAAATGGTCTTAGCAAAATGTTTTTTTGGCAGAAATGCCTTCTGGAACATGCAAATTTTCATGTGCCTTAATAACAAATGTGTATGCCATCTGTAAATACGAATAAAATGGTTAAATTACGAGCCTAGTTGGTTTAGCTATGATTGGTTGAGATAATTAATGGGCTGGATATGCCGAGTTCAGATTGGTCTGCCATGTAGCATGCTTCTGTCTATAACATGAGCTGCTCAGTATGTGTAGATACTCCTTTCTAACACAGCTTTTTTTTAAAGATATCATGAAGAACTGATAAAGTGTTGCTACTGCTCTCAACATTGCTGCCCTAAAGTTAACAGGAGCTATCGACAAAGATCAGTGGGAAAAAGTTATGATGGACTATTTTCTGGAGGACGATCGTGCCATGTTGACTCTCACTGACTCTAAAAATGTACCAGACGATGAGGAAATCCCGGATTTAGGTAAAAAGGTTTTCATTGAACCAGACATTGTAGAGTCTTCTGATGACAGTGATAGAGAATAAACGGTGATCAAGAAGTTGACCGCTTTTTGAAATCAGTGGAAACAGAGAGATGATTGCCAAATGCAGAGAGAGTCGAAAAGAGAACACAGATGGCTGTTGTATAAAACACCTGTCTCCAGATGAAATCTTCAAACTAATGGCAACCCTGGCATGCATGATAGAAAGGCAGAAGCATTCATCTATGTTTACGGATAAGAGTCTAGCTACATTTTCAGATATTATACGTTTCAAATTTTGTGAGAAATTCGTTTTCATTGCAAGTTCAAACATACTAGCAAGCTAGCAAGCTAACATTGAATCTTGTTGGTTAATTTAGGCTACCTGCAGATTCATGCATGGTGCATGGTAGTACGGGTAGGATTATGGTTCATTGTTTAACGAGCTAGCTACATGTCTAAACAAAAGGCTCCACTATGCAAGTAACCATTTCACTGTACCGTATACACCTTCTGTATCCTGTGCATGTGACAAATTAGCGTTTTATTTGATATAGTGTTTGTTTACCAGAGACGGTAATTTGAAGAACAACATGACCTGCACCAAGGTCAGATTAGAATATATGATAAAGTGTATTTATACTACTACTTTTTGAAACTACTTTCACCACTTTTATTCTTAAAATATTTGGTTGTTAACTACATTACCTTCTTCACTCTGTTTAGCACATGGCCTCATATGTGACTGGCAACATTTTTAATGGTGTTTTTTTACATTGGATAAAAGTAGAGACTCAGAGCTACAAAATTGTATATCACACACTACAGATGAGGAACAATGGGAGAGTAATTATGCTTTGAAAGATGATAGGGGCGTGGATCCGAAGGTAGGGGCTTGGATCAACTTTTGAGAAAACGGTACACCTACTGGAGGGCTCTTCTTTGTCTACACCCATTCAGAATCGTTCACACCCTTTTAAGCTTCAGCCCCACCCATCTCTTTAAGGATTCACATGTGAGGCCATGTACTAAACATCCAAAGATTTCAAGACAGAAGGCTGGTTTATACTACGGGTTCGTTAATTCTATCTGGAGTGCCAGAGTGCACTCAAAGTTCGTAATCTCAGAGCGTTGTCAGATTGTCCGTTCGTAAATTGAGAGCATTCCACTCTCGGAGCATTCAGAGCGCACACTAGACGCTCTGAAGGAGGAGTAGAGTTGATCCGAGTGTTCTGACCTAACAAAAGCAATCAAGCACCGAATGTAATTGGCTAATGTTGGCTAGGTTGCTAGTGTCACGGCTCCTCCTCTGCATTGCAGGGGCGGTTCCTCCTGCGGGCAGAGGATGGTCGTTAGTGATTGGAGTTACCTGGGATCAGAGTATTTAAACTGTCACTAATCACCTCTCTCTCTCTCTCTCTGCTCCTCCAGGTATGAACCTGTTTTGTTTGTTCTTTTGTAGTTTTGCATAGTTTTCACTCAGTCATTCACACACACAGATTCACGCATCCATGTACTTTACATACACCTTACATTATGATACTTCCACACCTCATTCCTTTTTCTTAGTTTAAAGTTAATAGTTTTGCTTACAATAAGGAAACATTTTTGAAATGGCCTATACCTGTTGTTCGCGTCCCCTCATTTTTGCCACAGGCTATGAGCCGGCCTGTGACAATAGCTACTTCCAGACACAAATGGGAGAACAGCTTACTCTGACCATTTTACTCGCCCTAGCAGAGCCGGTTAGGCTGTTTTGTTATCTAGAGCGTGGTTAACTCTAACTGTGCTGCTGGCATCAATTTAATTATGCTTTTTTTGCCAACGTTTACTGACACTGGACATATTCAACGGGTGTTGAGCGTTCGTAAATTCCTCAGTTATTCAGCACTCTGGCACACTCAGACAAGAATGCTCTGAAATCGGAGTAGATAGCCAGAGCAAATGTATTAGCTACGTCTTTCGACAGTTGTCGCAGTAACATAATGAACATTCTATTGAAATGGTTACTTGCATAGTGGAGTCTTTTGTTCAAGGACCATATCACCTCCACCCTACCTGACACCCTAGACCCACTCCAATTTGCTTACCGCCCAAATAGGTCCACAGATGATGCAATCTCAACCACACTGCACACTGCCTTAACCCATCTGGACAAGAGGAATACCTATGTGAGAATGCTGTTCATCGACTACAGCTCGGCATTCAACACCATAGTACCCTCCAAGCTCGTCATCAAGCTCGAGACCCTGGGTCTCGACCCCGCCCTGTGCAACTGGGTACTGGACTTCCTGACGGGCCGCCCCCAGGTGGTGAGGGTAGGCAACAACATCTCCTCCCCGCTGATCCTCAACACTGGGGCCCCACAAGGGTGCGTTCTGAGCCCTCTCCTGTACTCCCTGTTCACCCACGACTGCGTGGCCACGCACGCCTCCAACTCAATCAAGTTTGCGGACAACACAACAGTGGTAGGCTTGATTACCAACAACGACGAGACGGCCTACAGGGAGGAGGTGAGGGCCCTTGGAGTGTGGTGTCAGGAAAATAACCTCACACTCAACGTCAACAAAACTAAGGAGATGATTGTGGACTTCAGGAAACAGCAGAGGGAACAGCCCCCTATCCACATCGATGGGACAGTAGTAGAGAGGGTAGCAAGTTTTAAGTTCCTCGGCATACACATCACAGACAAACTGAATTGGTCCACCCACACAGACAGCATCGTGAAGAAGGCGCAGCAGCGCCTCTTCAACCTCAGGAGGCTGAAGAAATTTGGCTTGTCACCAAAAGCACTCACAAACTTCTACAGATGCACAATCGAGAGCATCCTAGCGGGCTGTATCGCCGCCTGGTACGGCAACTGCTCCGCCCACAACCGTAAGGCTCTCCAGAGGGTAGTGAGGTCTGCACAACTCATCACCGGGGGCAAACTACCTGCCCTCCAGGACACCTACACCACCCGATGTTACAGGAAGGCCATAAAGATCATCAAGGACAACAAACACCCGAGCCACTGCCTGTTCACCCCGCTATCATCCAGAAGGCGAGGTCAGTACAGGTGCATCAAAGCTGGGACCGAGAGACTGAAAAACAGCTTCTATCTCAAGGCCATCAGACTGTTAAACAGCCACCACTAACATTGAGTGGCTGCTGCCAACACACGGACTCAACTCCAGCCACTTTAATAATGGGAATTGATGGGAAATGATGTAAAATATATCACTAGCCACTTTAAACAATGCTACCTATTATAATGTTTACATACCCTACATTATTCATCTCATATGTATACGTATTTACTGTCCTCTATATCATCTACTGCATCTTTATGTAATGCATGTATCACTAGCCACTTTAACTATGCCACTTTGTTTACATACTCATCTCATATGTATATACTGTACTCGATACCATCTACTGTATCTTGCCTATGCCGCTCTGTACCATCACTCATTCATATATCTTTATGTACATATTCTTTATCCCCCTACACTTCTGTGTATAAGACAGTAGTTTTGGAATTGTTAGTTAGATTACTTGTTGGTTATTACTGCATTGTCGGAACTAGAAGCACAAGCATTTCGCTACACTCGCATTAACCTGTTGCTTCTACTCGGGATGCTTGCATCCCAACTAGAGCTCTGGAAATGCAAATGCGCTACGCTAAATGCTAATAGTATTAGTTAAAACTCAAAAGTTCATTAAAATACACATGCAGGGTATCGAATTAAAGCTACACTCGTTGTGAATCCAGGCAACAAGTCAGATTTTTAAAATGCTTTTCGGCGAAAGCATGAGAAGCTATTATCTGATAGCATGCAACACCCCAAAAGACCCACAGGGGACGTAAACAAAATAATTAGCATTTCGGCGTTACACAAACCGCACAATAAAATAGAAAACATTCATTACCTTTCACCATCTTCTTTGTTGGCACTCCTAGATGTCCCATAAACACTATTTGGGTCTTTATTTCGATTAAATCGGTCCATATAAAGCCTAGATATCGTTATATGTAGACTGTGTGATAAACGAAAAAACATTGTTTCAAAACGTAACGTCATTTTTTAAAATTCAAAAAGTCGACGATAAACTTTCACAAAACACTTCGAAATACGTTTGTAATGCAACTTTAGGTATTAGTAAACGTTAATAAGCGATAAAATTCATCAGGAGGCGATGTAAAGATCATTAGCTGTCCGTCTGGAAAAATGTCCGGCTAGAAACTCAACGAAAATATCCGGTCCTAGACCGGATTAGATACGGTGTCCTGTATGTGTTTGACCAAGAAAAAACTCGAAGGGAAATGACAAGACTCTAGACACCCTGTGGAAGCTGTAGGTACTGCAACCTCAGTCAATTAATTGTGGTTCACGTTTATCAATGGGTTCAAGTAGCGCATGGATATATTTTCCCCATTTTCAGTGATCAGTTTTTCCTGTGCTTTTCGATGTAAATGCCGTTCTGGTAAAGCCACAGCAGTGATTTAACCAGTTTTTTAAACGTCTGAGTGTTTTCTATCCACACAGACTAAGCAAATGCATATACCATATTCCTGGCATGAGTAGCAGGGCGCTGAAATGTTGCGCGATTTTTAACAGAATGTTCAAAAAAGTAGAGGGTCGACTGAAGAGGTTAACATCTGCTAACCATGTGTATGTGACAAATCAAATTTGATTTGATTTGATGGATGCTTCTCCCTCTGTAATGGATGCCATGGTTGCTCGTAGTTTATAGATGTAGACAGGTGTTTAATACAACCACATTCTGTGTTCTCTTTTCGACTCCCTCAGCATATTAGCAATCAAACGCCAGAATTTTCTGCATCTCCTTAGCGATCATACTCTAATTGCACCAGGCATTCCACTGATTTCAAAACTATTGTCCTACAGAAATTCGAGTGCAACACTGTGCAGTTCTACGATATATCTTTCAAAAAAACCTGTGTTAGAAAGGATTACCTACCTCTCTCGGCATGTCCAGCCCATTAATTATCTCAACCAATCATGGCTAAACCAACCAGGCTCATAATTTATTTATTTATTTGTATTTACAGTTGGCATCCAAGTTTGTTATTAAGTCACATGAAAGTTCACATGTTCCAGAAGGCATTTCTGCCAAAAAAAGTTTACGTACAAATGGCTCTCCTGTGAAGTAGTGATGTGCGACATATGAGAGAGAGTAATAGGATACGGCATGTGTCAAAATTGATTGATTGCTGACCTTATGACCTGATGACATGTACAGAATATGTGCCCCCGCCCCGCCCCCCCTGTTCGTGTGGTCATGTGTTAGAGGGTGTTTGAACTTTTGGGGCCCATGCCCCCCTCCACCCCCCAGTTTTATCTCCCTTATGGTTGTTATCTATGAAGCAGGAATGTCTGGGGCTATAGATAGCGCTGGGGCCTCAGCATTATAAATGTCCAGAACAAGCCATTTTTTAAGACCTGAATATTAAGCATCTAAAAATATGTCTACAAGGGGAATTCTCGGAGTGCTCTGTAGCTCATGTCACGAACCCAACGCCAAAAGCTTGGAGGATATTTTGGTAGAGGCTCCCGAATGTTTTAACGGATTTCTGTGTACAAGCGAGGGCCATATTTCGTACATATTCAACCCGGAGGAATCTACGGTTAAGATATTCACAGACAGCGTGTCCCAAACCTTTTATCGTGCAGAACCCGAGCCTTTTTCTCTAGCGCTAAGGATGCGAGAATGGCTTAAAATAAGGCTAGCTTTGTGTCAAATGGAACATGCCATGAGTGCTTCAAGGATGCCAGGATATGCGTTGGAAGAACAAGTCTGTGGACGTCAGGATCTAATGGCCCTGAGAGTCACATCCATGGGGTATACCCCGGACTCCAGAGTGACAATTTTAGCATGTGAACAATTTGACAGGTCAAATGCTACGAAAACGGTCAGTCCATATGTATCCTCCAAAGCATGCAAGGATGTAAATTTTTTTCAAATAATGTTCAGTTTTAAATGGCGCGATTACAACATTTTCCGAACCCTGATGAATAAGCTGGACAGTCTTTTCGAAAATCGTGAACAATTACGGCGATGGCCTAGGTTATCGTTGAGACATACCCCGGAACAACATAGGTTATCGTTGAGACATACACCGGAACAACAACAAGTTCGAAGGCGGATCTTTCCCTGGCAGGAAAGTGGACAGAGCTTCGACGGAGCGCGGAAAAGACTTTGTGATGGGGAATTGGAAACGGATAATGTTCAGGGCTAACAGGACCCCATATATCTGTAAGAAATAGTTCAAATAAATGTTGAATTATAACGTGTGTTAAAATGTAGGTGTTAATTTTTGAAAATGTATACCCCCCCCCCCCCATTTAACTAAGGGGTAGCGCTCTTTTCTCTCAAGCTAGGGTCTGGCGCAGACAACTGTAAGATCTGAAAAAAAACATGTATTATTTTATAGTCTATTCCTACATTGGGTATGTTATGAACATTATGTTTTATTAAAGTTTGTAATAATGTACAAAGACCTGCATCCAAGGTTTTTTTTTTTTACATAAAACACGTGTGCTGCATGTTTAAATATTATTCAAATGGGTTACTTAATTCAAACATGTCTTAAAGGTTGTACGAAATATTTTGGAATTCAATAAAAGGAATGTTTAAAAACGGTATCTCACCCTTTAACTATGGGAAAAACCTATTTAACAACGTCTTCCCTGTCGCGAAGTAAAATAGAATCAGAGTGTTTGTGTGTGTGTGGGGAGGGGTCTTGAGGCGGAGCAACAGGCGTGTGTGTGTGTGTGTGTGTGTGTGTGTGTGTGTGTGTGTGTGGTTGGTTGTGTGTGTAACATAAATCCTAAGGTTGGGGGGTCCCAGAACTCTTATCTGTAGAGAACCGTTTGAAACCAAGGTGTGCACTATCATGCATAAGGCATGTCGAGATATCAGCCGAACAGCGGGGTTAAACATAGATATCTCTAATCTGCGGCCCCCACACACCCCGTTTGCAGACAGAATGTCACGACATCCCCTCCTGTTGTTTGAATTCACAGCCTGTGTTCTCTAAACCAGACATACATGGGTTGGGGTGTAGCATACATCTCTCAAAAAAACTCATTCCGAACTTTTAGATAGTTAGGGACAGAACTATTTTTTAACGTTGTCAGCATTGCTTTAGCGCAAACATAAAGGCCCGAATATTGAGCTGCACGGACAGATTAAAATAATAATAATAATATTCGGAATAAGGGAATCTCGCATAATGGATATTTCTGGAGGTGAGTAAATGAAAAAAACATATTTTAAGATTTGTTTGAATATTATTGGAATATTAAACCCTAGTTATTTGGGTATTTCAGGCCAAAAGCCCAATATAGGTTAAAAAAAAGAATTAAAAAAAAAGTGTAGATATAGCGTATAACTGTTAACATTGTCTAATGGAATCTAGGATCCCCGACATTTACGCAGCTTTTACGCGATTTACCTGATCTGGAACATGATGGGGGTTCGCAGGAGCAAAAGTCTGGCAGACAATCACCAACGGCCTTTTTTCGTTGTAAGTCCTTATAATTAAACACATACCCAAGAAATATTTATATATAAACATTTTAAAAATAGGTTGTACTATTTTTTAAAACTATTTTATGTATTTACAGCCGACACACAGCCCTTTATGATAAAGGATGCGTTATGGACAGCTGACACGCAGGACTTTGATGCAATTCTACCGTTCACTGTGGCCCAAGTACACTGCTCAGAATCAAGCCCACCCGAAAACTACTGTTGGGCCGGGAACTTGCTGCTTCACGAGCCGGCGCTCCAGGGACAAGGTATGGGACCATTATACAGTTTTGTTATTAGTTATCAGCCTTTTTATTAGTTATAGATCTGTTGATAGCCTATGTTAAAACAAGGACAAATAATGTTTTTTCAGACTGCCCGGAGACAGACCCAGCAGAATCTGGAACGCTAGAGGGAAAAAGTCACACACCCCCGGTTTCGGCGATTCGTCACAACAAGCGCCAAAAAAGCTGAGGTATTTTAACTATGTACTGTTAATATATATTATTATAACGGAAAGGTATTTGACATTTGTATGTAGCTAACATATATATTTTTATATCTAATAACGTAATTATGTATGTATTATTTTCATTCAGACTCCGCACCGGCGAAAAACGGCACAGACGACCACATAAATCTAGAGCTGGGGGATTCCGGCGCCCGAGCATTCCGAATGAAACACCCAAGAGACCTGTTTTTAATGACATGTCAGATGTTGATGACCAGCTATTCTGTGATGCGGCCAACCTTATAGACCCAGTCAATTCTACGGCCTCAATACCTGCAGCCAAACAAGAAAGGTTTTTCACATTATTTTCCAGGGCTTTGAAATCGAGGAATGTTTTGCTATACAAACGACTGGGGATTTAATTGAGAGACAGTACAGAGACGATATGTTATTCTGGCATAGAACAATTCCACGCATGTTAAACAGCAACCCCATTAAAAACGCAAATACAGACGCTAAAATCATACATGTAACACCAACCATTACAGAAAGAAAAAACAAACACTCTTAATTATCCAAAATGGCAGAACTAACGCAACACGGGGAGACAGTTGAAAGCCTCTTATCCCAGATTCCAGACGAACTCCTAGAAGTTATAAGACGTATGAACGATTCAGGAACGTTAGATGAAAGCATATTAACACAGATTCCAGCCGAACTCTTAGAAATGATTAATCGTATGAACCAGTCAGGGGGTTGAGGAAAACATGTTATCCCAGATTCCCAAGCCCTCATAACCTTAATTAATCGTATGAACGCGAGTCAGACAATTTCGGCCCCGACAACCCCGACAGCGATAGAACAACCCGTAACGCCTAGGTCCGTAGAGTCTGAAACGCCACAAGATGTTTTTGGGGAATTGGACAATTATCTAATAAATCTGGCTGCAGATGTTCATGATAGACGTGTCAGGGTTGTGTACAGGAATAAATTCAACAATACAGAGATTCGACAGTTTTTCAATTTCCTATGTGTGAATCAGAATCTTGACTATGCTGTATTTTACATGATGATAATGGACACTCTGAATGACCTGTTAGAAACAGCAAGAGATTATGGCGAACCTCGTGATGTCTTACAGTTGGAAATATGTGGAGATAGCCTGCATAATTCAGTATCTCTTATTTTACCCAATGGCGAAGCAGATCTTGAACAATTTACAGCGCTGGTAGAACGCCTTGTTCAGTCAAATTTAGCCATCATAGCCGATCGAACCCTAGAGCTTGTAGTGCAAATAATACGTCAACCACAGGGGGGCGGTGGGCAGAGAAGGAAGCTTGATAGCCTAATGCAGTCAGAAATCATAAGCAATAAAAGGGCCTACCTCATAAACGTTCACAATCCCGAAAATAAGCTATGTTTTGCAATAGGCCTAGCGCATTTACTTAACCCCGGATGTACTGATCTGACGGCATTGCAAAAGGCTAGAGAGATCCAAACGGCGGTGGGTCTCGGGATCCATGAAGGCGTGGCATTCTCAGACATTGTCAAATTTGAAAACCTTCTGAATATCAAGATTGTGGTTTTGTACCACAGTAGAGCTAATGCAGTTCTCTTGAAGTTCCAAAACACCCCCCAACCGCACCCCCAGATTCTGTACTTTTATGTGCAAAACGAACATTACTATGCCGTTACAAACGTCACGGCGTTCCTAGGGGCAACCTATGTGTGTAGATCCTGCCATACCGGCTACAGCCGAAAGGGGGGGAACTCGTGCCGTTATAACTGTTCTGTATGTCAGGATGCCGAGTGCCCTATGCAGACCCTAAACTTGACACCATGTGAGGATTGCCATCGCACATGTCGTTCGACCTACTGTTACGATAAACACAAAATTGAAACATGGCACCCTAAGGCCTGTAAATCTGTAAGCATTTGTGCCATTAACAAGAAATGCCCAAAATGTCATTGCAATTACAGCCTTAAAATAGATAGCCCTAAACCACATGTTTGTGGAATCCTACAGTGTCCAATCTGTAAAGGGGGTCTGAAAAGCAGAAATGCTGAAGTGGTTCAAGAAGTGCCACACGAGTGTTATATTCAGCCCTTGGCTGAAGATGAACCTTCAGAGAAATATGTGTTCTATGATTTTGAGACAAATCAACAATCGGGGGATCATTTGCCTATTTTTGTATCTACCATGACATTCACGGGGGAAAAGTGGTCTGCAGAAGGATCCAATTGTGCACTACTCTTTCTAAAACATTTTAGAAAACCACAGTACCGAAACTTTACGTTCATAGCGCACAAGAACATATGTGTCCTAACCCAAAATACTTTTGGGGAAATGTACGAAGAGTTTCAAGACAAAGTTGATTCGTTACAGGCTACTTACGGTCTAAAAGTGGTTGTTTTGTGGGAGCACGAATGGACAGCCCTCAAAAAGTCTGATCCTCATGTTCAAGCATTCCTTTCCAGCTTTGACATCCCAGAACCTCTGGAGCCAAGACAGGCCTTGTATGGCGGCCGTACCAATGCTTTGACATTGAGGTATGTAGCGCAACCCGACGAGACAATAGGCTATGTGGATTTTACATCCCTTTATCCGCATGTAATGAGTTCCTCATGCTATCCTATAGGTCATCCTGAAATTATTCATCGTGATTTTGACTAACATCAAAACTATTTTGGTCTGATCAAAGCAACAGTCTACCCTCCAAGGGGTTTGTTTATACCTGTGTTGCCTTACAGGGGCCCTCAAGGAAAACTTTTCTTTCCCCTTTGTCGCACCTGCAGTGGAAACATACAACAAACCCCATGTGATCACACAGATCAAGAAAGAGCACTGACAGGTGTATGGGTCACAGCTGAATTCTCTAAGGCTTTAGAGATGGGGTATCGTGTGGCCAAAATCTTTGAAGTATGGAACTTTCCAAAGAAATCAGACACTCTTTTTAAAGAGTACATCAAGACCTTCTTGAGATGTAAGCAAATGGCTTCAGGCTATCCTGCATCGGTCACAGATCAAGAAAGTAAAGACAGGTACATTCAAGACTATCATGACAGAGAAGGCATCCTTCTTGACCCTGACAGAATAGAGGTCAACAAAACCAAACGAAATGTGTCGAAATTGTACCTAAATTCGCTTTGGGGCAAATTAGCGCAGAGGTGTAATATGTTGACAACGTCGATTATTAAAGACCCTGAAGAATTTTTGGAATTCATTTTTTCGGACCAATACGAAATTTCACATTTTTCATTCTTGAGTCAAGACATTGCCTTGGTGCAATGGCGACGTAACAAGAAGTGGGTTCTACCCCCGGGTAATGTAAATGTGTTTCTTGCAGCATTTACCACGGCCTATGGCCGACTTGAACTGTACAAGCTCATGGAGCAGCTTCAGAGGCGGGTACTTTACCACGACACAGACTCTGTGGTCTATGTAAGCAAACCAGGGGATTGGAGCCCCCCACTCAGCAACTATCTGGGTGGCTTAACGAGCGAACTCGCAGAGGGTGACCATATCACAGAATGGTCATCCTGTGGGCCCAAAAGCTATGCTTTTAGAACGCTAAAGAATCACGTGGTATTGAAAGCCAAAGGAGTGACTCAAAACTATGAAAATGCCCAGCGTGTAAACTTGGAATCAATCACACGCTTGGTCGAGGGGTTCCTAAATGACAGGAATAGTGACTTGGAGATTTTGAGCTCCTACAAAAAGATTGTTA
Source organism: Oncorhynchus nerka (assembly GCF_034236695.1). NCBI lineage: Eukaryota > Metazoa > Chordata > Actinopteri > Salmoniformes > Salmonidae > Oncorhynchus > Oncorhynchus nerka. The sequence continues at coordinate 51,689,269 of NC_088403.1, read as the reverse complement.
GGGATAAAAAGGGCTTCCATCTGAGGAATGCCCCACTCATTAAAAGATTCAGGGTTGTCTATGACAAGAGAGTGCTTTTGCCTGACGGGACTACATTGCCCTATGGCTACTGACTTATGCTACAGTCCGCAGTGTGTCAGGCGTGACTCAAAAACTATGAAAAAAAAATACACCTCGTGTAAAAACTAGGAATCAATCACACGTTTGTTTGAGGGGTGGTTCCTAAATGACAGGAATAGTGACTTTGAGATTTAGGAGCTCCTACAAAAAGATTGTTGTGTATAATAAAGGGCTTCCATCTGAGGAAGGCCCCACTTACTAAAAGACTCAGGGTTGTCTAAGACAAGAGACTGCTTTTGCCTGACTGGACCACATTACCACTTTGGGTGTTGACTTATGCTACAAGCTACAGGGGTCTTAAAGCTTAAGATATAATGACTGCTGTAGAAGGTTTTGACCCCCGGTTGCAACTACCATTTTCGGCCTTAATCGCAGGGCCTTCGAATAGTGGTAAAACTTGTTTTGTAAAAAGTATTTTAGAGAATTCTGAACATGTGTTATCTCAAAAGCCTGATAATGTTGTGTGGTGTTATTCATGTTATCAACCTCTGTATGATGAATTGTTGAAGACAATAAAAATCAAGTTTGTTGAAGGAATACCTGATACCCTGTCTGATGATGAACTTTTACCTCCTCATAAAAACAATCTGTTGGTTTTGGACGATATGCTATTTGCAGGTAGCGAACATCCCGAAATTGCCCGAGCGTTTACCCAATATACTCATCATAGAAACCTGTCCGTGCTTTACTTGGTGCAGAATGTGTTTCACCAAGGTAAAAATAGCCGCACCATCAGTTTGAACGCCAATTACATGGTTTTGTTCAAAAATCCTAGAGACAAACTACAAATTAACACTCTAGCTCAGCAGATGTACCCGGAAGGAAATCCTACTTTATGGAGAGCTACGAGGACGCAACCCAAGCGCCATTTTCTTATTTAATCGTGGATTTAAAAGCAAATACTCCAGAACACCTGAGGCTACGAACCGGTCTGTTCCCGTGGGAGTGGCCGGCTGTGTACATTCCTAAAAAAGTAGCCGCTATGTCTCTGCGTTTAAAAAGAAACTTGCCCCTCTTGAGAAGCCTAGTTGGGGCTACATCTAATGAACGGAAGGCCATCTTGGGTCACTGTTCTTCAGATCTCATATTATCCCTATGTGAGATTGCTTTGAATCTTCTCAAAGGACGCATTCCACTCACCCTGACACAATTGAAAAAATTAAAGAGACAAAAGACCTCGATCAAGCTCTTTGCCAATAAAAGGGTCAGTCTTCAAAAGAAACGACATAGCATACAACAGTCTGGCGGTTTTATTCTACCTTTACTAAGTATAGCCGTGCCCTTCATCACCAGCCTTATTGCAGCCCGACGTGGTGGTTGAACATATAGGGTGATGGCCAATAAAATGTATCTGGTGCCACAACAAGAGTTGGATAAACTTAAAAAAACAAATGCAGGGGCCCCCGAAAATATCAGACAAACAGCGGAAAATGATTTGGATACGGCCATGAAGGATATTTTGAATCAAAAAGGATTGAACCCCTATGATAAGGTCCAAAAATACACAAACCTCTTGCAAAGGTATTTGTCCTTGGTGAAACAAGGGGAGAGAGAGACAGGCCATTTAACTATTTCCCTACAGGACCCTTTAAAAGATGACGAGCCTCGCGAGAGCCACGCCCCTGTAAGGCCGGTACCTGCGAGCTTACCATCTGAAGATCAAATGCCTGTTGAAGATAAAGTTATGCATGACTTGTTAACCCATGTTCCGGCACGTAACAGGAAAAATGTTAGCTACATTATGAACAAGCTAAAAGACTCAAATGGGGCAGCTACTTGGAATGACAAAGGAGAGTTTATCCTTCAGGGGGCTGTTGTCTGGACGCTTGGATTGCGTCCTACCTGACAGGTCGCTCCTACCAGGTGGCGTGGCGAGAATCTGTCTCCTCACCACGCGCTCTCACCACTGGCGTCCCCCAGGGCTCTGTTCTAGGCCCTCTCCTATTCTCGCTATACACCAAGTCACTTGGCTCTGTCATAACCTCACATGGTCTCTCCTATCATTGCTATGCAGACGACACACAATTAATCTTCTCCTTTCCCCCTTCTGATGACCAGGTGGCGAATCGCATCTCTGCATGTCTGGCAGACATATCAGTGTGGATGACGGATCACCACCTCAAGCTGAACCTCGGCAAGACGGAGCTGCTCTTCCTCCCGGGGAAGGACTGCCCGTTCCATGATCTCGCCATCACGGTTGACAACTCCATTGTGTCCTCCTCCCAGAGCGCTAAGAACCTTGGCGTGATCCTGGACAACACCCTGTCGTTCTCAACTAACATCAAGGCGGTGGCCCGTTCTTGTAGGTTCATGCTCTACAACATCCGCAGAGTACGACCCTGCCTCACACAGGAAGCAGCGCAGGTCCTAATCCAGGCACTTGTCATCTCCCGTCTGGATTACTGCAACTCGCTGTTGGCTGGGCTCCTGCCTGTGCCATTAAACCCCTACAACTCATCCAGAACGCCGCAGCCCGTCTGGTGTTCAACCTTCCCAAGTTCTCTCACGTCACCCCGCTCCTCCGCTCTCCACTGGCTTCCAGTTGAAGCTCGCATCCGCTACAAGACCATGGTGCTTGCCTACGGAGCTGTGAGGGGAACGGCACCTCAGTACCTCCAGGCTCTGATCAGGCCCTACACCCAAACAAGGGCACTGCGTTCATCCACCTCTGGCCTGCTCGCCTCCCTACCACTGAGGAAGTACAGTTCCCGCGCAGCCCAGTCAAAACTGTTCGCTGCTCTGGCCCCCCAATGGTGGAACAAACTCCCTCACGACGCCAGGACAGCGGAGTCAATCACCACCTTCCGGAGACACCTGAAACCCCACCTCTTTCAGGAATACCTAGGATAGGATAAAGTAATCCTTCTCACCCCCCTTAAAAGATTTAGATGCACTATTGTAAAGTGGCTGTTCCACTGGATGTCTTAAGGTGAACGCACCAATTTGTAAGTCGCTCTGGATAAGAGCGTCTGCTAAATGACTTAAATGTAAATGTAAATGTTGTCAAGGGTTCACATATACTTGACTTGCTTAAAAGTACCACATCTGCCCACAAGGTGGCTGATGACCGAAGACCTCCAGGGTGGCTTCAGTTTCTTAAGGCCCTGGCCATCCTCAACATACCCCTCTCGGGTGTACCAAACTATAAGATTCGGCAACAGATTCACTCTTTAAAACACAAACCGTCACCGAGATACAGCACCCCTAAAGATGCCCCAAAACCCTCGCATCCTTATGAAATGAATGACGATAACCCATTTACCCCCCTGAACGCCTCTGGACCTTTCCCTAATCCCGATCTCTCTGGGTGGTTAGCCTTTTGAATGACTTTTGAATGACTATGATTAAATTCAATAAATTTTATTTGAAAAATAAGCAATTTAACATTTGTGGCATTCTTGAAACATTTGGCGTGAGCATACGCCTTGATTACACGTTCTTAGAGGATACACATTTGAACACTTTTGATATTTTCTAACAAAACAAGCTACAACTTTATCATTACTTCTTAAATCATCCTTATAAAGAGACATAACATCTTCAAAAGAAACTCCCGGGCTCTTTGGCATAGGTAGAATACACAGTGTTGACCGCATGTCGTTGAAAGGGTATCTTGCACCTGTTTGATATTGTAGTATATCTTTGAGCCATTTTTGGTCAGAAATTCTTTAATAGATTTGGGGAAATGTGAAAAACCGGGTGGGAAACCATAGGAATCAAAAAAAGTTGAGATTTTTCTTCCTCCTTCCTCTTCTAAGGTCACAGCTAGCCAATGTTCACCCGGCATGTTTTTAGGATGGGTATTGACAATAAACATTGCAGGCCGCACCTTCCATTTCTCCATAGGTAATTCATCACAAGCCAACACTCCGCAAAATTGTTTTCCAATCAGTCGGCTCATCAGCCCTTCCAACTCTTGGGTATTCATGTCTTTTGCTCAACGATCCTTAATAATAATCTACTAAAACCTGTCTTCGGCTATTCACCTCCAAGATTGAATCAGAGCAGGCATAAACAATCATGCTAACCGTACAGGCTAAAGGTGTACGGAAACGCATTTCCAGCCTGAGGTTACCTTGGGACACCACAGAAAGATTTCCTGAGGTGTCATCATCTGGGGATAAATTGAAAGCATACATTGTGTAACCTCGGCAAAATCATTTCTGTCAATAGGTAAAGAGAGATCTTTTAGATGCCTCCCGGTAGCCAGGAATAGATTGTAAAATTCTCGCACAGATATGTTGTTATTAAATTGTGGTTGGAAAGCCTTAGCAGGGACCTGACGTCCGTCCTGACACAGAGCGACATACTCTGCATTGAAGTGTTGAAAATTAAAGTTTTTTTTATTTAAGCTGCCCGTATTGGAGGCGTGATCAACCAAACCTATAACTACGTATCGCGGTAAAGGGCCTAGAAATAGGTTTTCTTGACTGCAGATTCTGCTGCCCACAGGTATGCTAAAGGTTTTCATGGTAATTCTTTGGAGAAGGTAAAGGGCATTTCCTTTCAGCAAAGCCTGTGAGTGACCCAGACAAACTGCCGGAGATACCGATACTTTTTTAATAAAAAGCGTGGCCCCCAACACTTTTAAGCTAAAGTCCCCATCCGTTGCAGACATTAGGCAAAACTCATCCTTGGCCCTGGTTCATTTTAGTCTTAAATCAACCGCATTTAAGAGTAAACGTTCTTGAAAGAAAATGTCAGAGTGTATAGGGCCTAGCAGATGAAACTCTCGAGATTCTGCACAGTAGCGAGCCCGGGCGGCCAGGCCTTTATTTGCACCTGTGGATGGGTCTGTCGATTCCATAGAGCCTCCTGCAGTATCCTTGCTAAAAAGCCCTGCGCTGAATTGGGTCTTGAGAGTGTCTTCAGAGTAGTTGAGTAAGCATTCCATGATGGCACGGTAGGGGTATGTGGCACTGCTTTGACTGATTAGCCGTTCCCCCAAAGTCACATCCACTTGGGAGAAGATGGTGGCCACTGGGTAATTAATGAGACTCACTTTGGCATCGTTTGCAATATCAGTACCATCTCTTTTGGTTACTTTTAGACGCAAATGCACCAAGGTGTTGTTGAGGTCCAGATAGTTGTCACCGTGGCCTGGTATGAAAAACTCTATGGGGCCGTTGTCTGTAATGGCAGAGAGTGGGGCTATCTCCACATAACTGGACCTCTCTACTGAATGTTGGGTTAAGGGGGCCGTGAAAAGATCGAGCTCTGTTTTTATAGCTTCAGAGGACATGCGGTGTAAAAGAGCCATGGTGCTTGTTCTTTTAGAAAATACTTCCGAGTATTCTTTTACCGTTTTTGGTCCAGACCTCCTCACTTTACCCCGTCTTTGACTAACTGAGTTTCTTTTAACCGTTAACCGCCGTTTTTAGGCTCAAGTCTTCGCCTTATACCTGGCGGTCTCTTTTTCGGTCTTCGAGACAACATCATCAACCCCGAGCCTTCTTGACTCTCGACATCTGGTGACGCCCTTCTGTTTATCGCATTGGCGACAACCTCACTTACTATATTTTTTGCTGCTGATTTTAAATGCGGTTTGGCTATGCTGAAGCCTCTCTTCATAAACGGTAAAACCATCCTAAAGAGATTACGAAATATCCCTCCGATCCCCGAACCATACATGGTGGGCGATCCATAATATCCTGGTAACCCATTACCCACTTGATCCACATAGTATGTGACATACCGGTTAGGGTCGAGATGTCGGTGTTCCATAATTTTAATTTAGATATATTATGTATATAAAATATATAATACTAATATTATATATGTAGAGAGGTTTTGGTGGGTCTAAAGTGGAGTTTTACAATCGTTTTACCATAAGTAAATTCAATGTTTTCGTTATGATCCGTTTTAAGCTCAACAAGAATGTTTTCAATATATTTCTTGCTTACAGGTACGTAGTGTGGCTTGTCGTAGGTGACAGTGACGATGTCCCCATCCTTTCCATCTATATGAACTGTTCTCAGGAGTGGCACACAGCTGTCTCCGACCCTTTGATAGGATATGATGTCGGTATACACAAATATGTTGTAAAATCCTGCATGTATATCCGCGGGGAATGGGAATAATTTATCTCTCACATACGTCCATGTATTGGGCCCCATCCCTAACATGTAGGCTAAATTACCACTGGTCTTTATCCCCCCGGAAGCATCTCCTGAGATTTGTACCCTTTTATTTATAGGGTTGTACATCAGGAATATTTCCATACTGTTCTGCGATAGCCGTTCATTCAACTCGGAGACGAGCCTTTCGACGGTTCTATAGAACCCTTTTTTAACCTTAATAAATTTAGCAGGTTCCGTTAACTTTTTGAAATAAAATTCCCGGTCCTTATCTTTGATATTATACCAGCTATGGGGGTATGTAATCTCGCTGAGCCCTACTTCCCAGGCCTCTGATAACTCTATAGGCTTTGGAAAATTGGTTGTATAATTAGAACTGATTATTACGATATATGTGTGCTGACGCATTACTGGGGAGAGTCAGGTAGAAGCCGCTGTGTTCCATTATGCCCTCCGGTGTACACCCGAATGAGGATGTATTTTATCATGCATGGGGGTTTAAATTAACCCCTGATGCCTCCACTACATCCTTCTCTAATACCCAGCTGTTGAATTTTAGCGGCCAGTTTTTCCAGCGGACCAGCACCCATTTTTGACCTTTCTCTCTTTTTTTGATCTAGAATCTCCTCTACGTGAAACACCTTGTCTTTACCAACCGTTACCTTCTGTAATTCCTGCTCATAAAAAGATCCCGTTATAAGTTCCCCGTCATAATCTTTTAATATGTAGACCGGGGGTATGCGCGGCAGACATTCTGTAACCGTGAAACGCTCATCACTGTATCCTTGCACGTATTTTTTATCGAAAACACCCCTCAACTTGGATATACGAACCAAGTCCCCCACAATAAATGTAAAATGTATTTTTTTCTTACGGCGAAGAGGGAGCAAACCATACAGATTTTTAAAGACTTGAAAAGAGTTTTCCGAAGAGACTTCGGAGGGTTTCATCCTTATACTTTTATGATAACTATTGTTATACGCAATTACTAAATCTTGAACTATATCGATATATCTATGCGTGTTGTGCGCTGTAAAATAGCGCCACATCCTCTCCTTCAGAGAAAAAGCGTTCAACCACAGAAGCTTTCAAATCCGATCCTGTAGCAAAATGTACTATATTGTGCTTTTTCATTAGTTTCTGAAAGGTCTTATTAAAAAATGATTTTCCGCCATCAGACTGCACTTTCTTGGGGGCGCCTCCTTCCTTCAAGATAGAGGCAAATGCCCTGGTCACCTCAGCGCCGCTCTTATTCTTTAAGACCCGGACAAAAGCTATTTTAGAGAAAATATCTATGACCGTTAGCATGTAGCGGTTTCCTTCATTTTTATCTGCAAGGGCCTGCATGTCACATAGATCCGCCTGAAATTGGGACAATGGGTGTGTAGAAAAAACTCTATTTCTAGGAAAATGTTTTCTCACGGGTTTATGTAGAGTGTGCGCATCTTGTTCGGATAGCCACTCAGTGACTTTAGCATCGCTTAACCTGTGACCTGTTTCTTCGGCTAAAGCGCGCTGTAAACGCTCCTTACCACCATAAGACCCCGGGTTAGAGGGATTATAATAAATGTTTTTCAAAATCTGCTCTGCCATCCTTCTTGCCTCTCTGAGGTACAATAATGTTAATGAGCCACTTTCAAATAACAACAACATTTCATTTTCATTTTTGGGATTTTTATTTTCATGAAAACATTAGGTATTACGTATACAGACAATCCCTAATTCGTTGCAGGATACATGCCCCCCCTTTCTCTATGATCGAATCATGTAAAACCTTGTATATTTGGGTTAGATTAACAGGTTTGTTTCGCTGAATTTTTACAACAGACACATCCGCTATAAAAGTATATAAACAACAAATATGATACATGGTACAATTAAAGGGTGTTTCAAACAAATAAAGTAAAATCTTAGACAAGGTTGTTTCTAGCTCTTCAGAATCACCACCAAGCCGGGTTACCATTTGTGTCCATTGTAGAACCTCGCCAGCATGGCGTACATGAGTCATGATTTGGTCCATTTTCAAAACACGCTCTACATTAGCCCTGGAATTGGGGGTTTTGTAGAACGAGACATTGTTCACTTTATTTTCAATAATTTGATGCATAACACTTGTAAGTTCTCTCAAAAGAAAAAATGTATTTATTCTATCTAACATCATATACATATAGTTACCCATTGCTCTACATCTAAATAACAAAAATGTCACTCGGGCTCTTGGGGTTTATTGAGCCAGAAAGCCAACACATCCGACACCACAGCCTCCCTGTATTTGTTATCCTCCACCAGGGTGTGTCGGATTTCTTTGAGTTTCTGGTGTATGTGAATTGCCTCCTTTAGCTCGTGTAGGAATGCTTCGGTTACCCCGTAAACTCTGGGGATAGACGGCACAAGGCCCATAGCCTCCAGGGCTCTGACCAGCGATGGTATAAACCGGCGGGACCAAAGTCTTTTCACCAGCGCCTCAAAATTGTTGAAGAAGTAGTATCTTGGGGGATCGTATAGGCAGGGGTGCCTTCGCTGGCTGGGGTGATTAATCTCACAACCGATGCATTTTTCTCGTATATATTCTCCAATCACCACGTCTAAAAGCGCGGCTACTGAAGCCTTGATTGTGTCAACAAAAATAGTACTGACCACCCCATCAAACACGTCCTCAGGTTGTGTACAGGTAGGGGGTGTCGAGGGTCTTGCCAGGGGGGAGTAGAATGGAGGGCTGCGAGGCATACAATCCTTAGTGTCGGGAGCCCAGGCCGTTTCGGAGTTCGGGTATGCGTTAGGAATATCCATGGTCAATGCGTAGGTTAAGAACTGTAGGTTTTAAGAACCAGCGTTTTTATTCTTGAACCAACCCTCGGGGTATCTGGGTGGGGTTAACAACACAGCTTACCTCGCTTTCTTTGTGGGCTGCCTCTCCTGACGTTGTATCTTCTTGGGGTTGCTTTGAGTCGTAATCCTCAGGATTCGTATATATTATGCACTTCTTTATCCGTACAATGCTCTGGCGCTTTTGGCTCTGTACAAACAGAGCGTCCAACAGCTCCAACATTTGCAATTCCATTAAAGGCCAGCTTTTAAGGGGAATAAGCATTCGAAGCCGGAAATCCCCGTCCGAACCGCCAGCCCTGATGTTTTGGTTTCGGATTTCCGCGGTGCTGACGTAAAATTCCACGCACCCGCAAGGCCGTCCATTTATACGTTGTAATTTAACTCTGTGAAATACTCTTCCTGAGGTGTCCGGGGTACCTTCCCAACGGGTCTCGTAGCCTGTGAACAAGCTGTAACCCTTGGTGATACGGCTCAGTTCGGGACACAAAACCTGTCGAAAAACCGTCCAGTCTTCAACATCATAAGTCACGCCTAATTTCTGGTCGGTATATTCTTCTCCTTCGGCTAACGTATAGAGTTTCACGCTACAGGCCAAGTAATCAAACAGATGCCCCCAATGCTGTCCGTTAGACATCAACACTTCATCTTTCAGCGCCGTTGCGGGCGGTATCTGGGTTCTATACACGTTTAAAAACCGCTTTTTTGGTGCATCGTATATTGCGGCTGTATACTTTGCCCTTTCTCGATGTTTCAGACGCGGTCCTGCCTCCGAGGCTACAGTCATCACAGCTTTGCCACTGATCGCAAAATCCATGTTTAAAAAATAGGGTTTACGGTTCTGGGTTTCGAAAGCCTTGTTCTGGACATTTATAATGCCTATGTCCCAGCGCTATCTATAGCCCCAGACATTCCTGCTTCATAGATAACAACCATAAGGGAGATAAAACTGGGGGGTGGAGGGGGGGCATGGGCCCCAAAAGTTCAAACACCCTCTAACACATGACCACACGAACAGGGGGGGCGGGGGCACATATTCTGTACATGTCATCAGGTCATAAGGTCAGCAATCAATCAATTTTGACACATGCCGTATCCTATTACTCTCTCATATGCCTAGTTTCCTGAAACGAGTCACATATGTGAATCCTTAAAGAGATGGGTGTGGCTAAGGCTTAAGAGGGTGTGAACAATGCTGAATGGGTGTAGACAAAACTCTCCAGTAGGTGTACCAAAACATTCATGGGCCATTTTCTCAAAAGTGGGGTTACAAGTTTATCAACTTTCAAAGCAGAATTACTTTCCCATTGTACTTCAGCTGCAGTGTTGATACATATGACCGAATCCAGGTGGTTGGTCACATTTTATTCAACGTAGTATAAAGCTAATTTGGATGAAGAGAATGTATAATTGATCTGCATAGCTCTTACCTGTTAGGAACACTTGATACCAATGCTGCCTCGGACCAGAAGGAATGAAAGAATCTGAACTCCTCGGAATTTCCCTGGAAAAGAAGATGATTGGAAGGATTTAGGTGACATCACTAAATGACTGTCAATGTTAATACCCACTGAGAACCAACCATGTGATGACAATAGATGTGGCAATATGATCATCTGTGACATCTTCATGGGGAGGCTGTCAATGCCACACACAGGCTGCATCCCATATTCCCTATGGGCCCTGGTCAAGTAGTGCACTTTGTAGGGAACAGGGTGACATTTGAGACACAACCAAATACTATTGACAAAGTAAACATGACTACTGAAGTTCATTGCTTCACTGATTGTAGAGCACACCAAAATACAAAGATCCTATGCCAGTTTAGAGCAGGACGATGATAGGAAGGATGGTTAAGTTCATTACGGTGTCCGCCCAAAATACCTGCACAAATATTTATATAGTGAGTTTTCACCATATACTGTACAGTCACTGTTATTTGCATTGTTTGTTGGTTTGTAAACAAGCACAGCCTCAACTCACTCTCTCTCTCTAACACATACACACAGTCTCTCCATTCTCAGTGTCATCCTTTCTCTCTTCCTCTCTCCATCTCACCCTCTGTCTGTGAGTAGTCTTAATTGATTTGTCTTCAGCCGCGTAGCGATCGACAGCTGGGAGATAATGGGGAAGTAAAGGAACACAGACGAGCCCCGGAGGACCAGAGAGAGAGCTCTTCCTCACCAACGACACACACACGCTCGGTCACACACCAAATGGTGGGGAATAATTCAGTCCCGGCTTGTATTGTGTCCTTTGTGTTCTACCCACACCGAGCCTTCAGTCTATTTTACCAGTACTTTAATATGCAAAATCATCTGTTTACTCTCCAAAAGATCAAAGTAGGTTCTAAAGATTTCTAAAAATCACTTCCTTCATTATGCAAGCCAACAAGGAGTGGCAGAGTGTGCTTCTCACGCCCAGCATTGGAGCATACTGATTAATTAGCTTGTATAATTAGCTTAATGACATAGAGAAACATGGCTCCAGCCACCCAAGAAGTTATGCTAATGATCTCCTGTCTATAGCAATTAAAACACCCATAATTTCAGCACCAAATTAGTGTAGTTCAGAACTATGAGCTGGTAGGCTTGTGTTGTAAGGTGTCACAGCATTGTGTTAGCTGATACCGTAACAATGTGATAGCAGATAGGCGCAGTGCTGAAAAGTACAGGGGCCGGATTCACAAAACACTACTTCCGAAAAAAAACGTAAGAAGTTTAAGGAACAAAATAAGAAGTTCATAAGATTGTTCGTAAGTGCAATTCCTCAAAATGTTCTTAGGAATTCATAGTTTTCTTAGGAACTTAGTAAATATCTTTCCTAAGAACTTCACCATTCATGTGGACCAACTAGAGGAGAAGGTGTTGTCATGATAGGAAAGACAGTGGCAGAGGGACTGCATGACCAATAAGTTAGATAGCTAGCTAGCTAACATGTAACGACATTAGCCAACATAGCTAACAACGTTAACATTAGCCAAGTTCTTCTTTGCAAATTGACGAGCTAATCCTAGATATTTAACACTTCTAGAATATTGTAATATATTGTTAATTACTAGCTAGCTAGATAATGCGCATGTAATTAGTTTTCTTGCTGTGTTTAAATGTCCGATAGCCAACTGTGTCTGTGGGCCGGAGCAAGAAAACTTTAATCGTTACACACCAATTTGTAAGTCGCTCTGGATAAGAGCGTCTGCTAAATGACTTAAATGTAAATGTAAAATGTAAGAAGTATCCATTCGTCACAAGACAAGGTTTTAGCTGTCCTAAAGTTAAGTACATTTCCAAGAAGAAATTATTTTCAAGAATCCTATTTCTTCCAAACTTTTTTCATAGAAAGAAACATTGGAAAAAACTTAAGAACATTTCCAATAACTTTATTGAGGAATAGCAACGTTGCTTAACTCTCCTCATAAGTCTATAGTGGGCAGTTTAGAAGAAATGTCTTCTTAAGAATGTGAATCTGTGAATTGTGAATCTGGGCCCAGGTTTCTATAGATATCTTCTTTAAACAGAAAACATTGCAAACTCATGGTCCATATTATGACAGTACGGTGTCCCTATTAGGATAGCCTCAGAGTCACAAAGACTTTGTGTCTCAGAGTTGCAATTCATGTGAAAGAATAGAGAAGTATATTGATGTGTTTCGGAGTTGCTGAAAACAGTAGAGTTTCGCAAACACATCACAATCAATATAGAGAAGCAGGGGTGGATTCATTAGTTCACAATGTAAAAAAAATATTTAAAAAATAAATAAATAAACAACATTTTGCAACAAAATGAGAGTTGCTTATTGGTCAAGTTAAGGTAAATCCTCCTCTTTTTTGACCTGTTTTCATCTGTTTGGCTCCTCGTAAATACACCCAAGGTGAAGAAAGGTGGATAGCCTCTTTACTTGGCTGTGCAACATCTTTATCTCAATTTGTAAAACATGTTTTATCTACTGATAACAGTGGCTATGGAACATAACTAGGCCTACTGTGTATATATATATATATATATATATATATCCCTGATGCAAAATGTATAGAATATGTCTCTGAACATAGACAGAAGTACAATACTTTCATCTTAGGAGAAACAGCTTGAAAGCAGTCAGTCATCAAAAACCTGCCACACACCCTTCTACCGAAAACACACACACACACACACACACACACACACACACACACACACACACACACACACACACACACACACACACACACACACACACAGAGCAAATTAGGTATGCGGCAGACCACAAAGAGACTATGTCTACTCTATTTCTGACAGAAAGTACTAGCATTCCCAACCACACCTGAAACATAAATCCCACATTTATGACCTTCCCATAACTGTAAGTAACGCTGAAGCACCGGGGTTAGCTCATAAAAACCACTGTGAGGGGAGAAGGAAGGTTAATCAAATGCTCAAATCCTAGTGCACATCGAAAAAGGCAGGTCAAGCGAACAAATATGGTCAAAAAGACAGAGGACCGTTTTTTTCACCATTCTGATGGTTGTTTATCTGTGGGGTTAGCCGATCCCCACGGTCATAAACGTCTGTAATTTACAATAAAACGCTATCCGCCACCCACTAGGTGTAGACGTTATGGCGCTATCAGGCTTGGACAAACATGAGATGGGATGCTGAATATGAAACCAGGATGGTTGGTTTTGATGTAGCAGGTAGGCAAAGGGAGACTGCATAAAATGCTGGACAGAGAGTTAAATCTCAATCACCTCAAAGAAACCAACGTTATAATTCAAGTTTATTACAGATACATATGAATTGAATAGAAGGATGCTCAAAATTATCCATTGATGACATTCTGATTATAATGACAAAGGAGATTGGAGTATAGAGTCAAATATCCCTTTGACTTCAATGACAAACATTATATTGTCATACTGTAGTTAGATACAAACATCCCAGGGTGATCACAAGTACTACTGCAAACTCCCAAACACCCGCTTAGCTTCCATTTATGCTTACACTACCAAATAACATATCCACTATCCCTAGCACTACCAAAAAAACATCTAATTACAACACAGAGTTGCAAACAGCCTGTCTGAGCTGTGCTGAGCTGTGTTGCCAGCAGCAGGTGCAACGAACGGTATTCACTTGTGAGAGCGGAAACATCACAGTTTTAGCTGACACCATTCTGTCAGAAACTTAGGCTTGCTTGTCAGCGCTCTGCTCAAACAAGTCTATGAAAGCAAGCAGAGGAAAGGAAGGAGTTGGTTTCTCTCCCCCGGTTTTCACCCCCGACAGCTGGCTCTGTGGCGCACGACTACGTCATAAACATTCAAATCTAGTGGGATTCTGTGAATCACACGTCAGATCAATGGACATCAATGAGGTTAGTTTCGCTGTTGATGCTCAACGTCATTCATGAGAAAAGAGAACTGGGAAATACAAGGACTTGGGTGGAAAGTAGAGTGATGTGCAGCTTAAATATCTTAGAGATCCTGCTTAATATGGTTGTATCACACCTGTATGTGCCCACCCGTCAAATGAGAACTCTAGCATTCAAAGATTGCACGGCACACAATTGTGACTGGACACACAATGATCTGAATTGAACAGACAATACGGATGGCATTGGCTTCTGTTCAGTAGGCAAACTGATAATAGTGCTGTAGTACTGTGGGGACAATGCCTTCACAACTTTGTCTAAATGAAGGGAGTGTATTTTGTACACCTGGTCACAACACACACACGGACACACACGGACACACACACACACCAGATGTTAGGCTTAATTCCTTTGAATTAAAATGTCCTCCGGTAAGTATTTGACAACCTGCATCCCTAGGCATACTTGTGTGAATTGGACAATGTGCTGCTCAAGGCCTGCTGATGTATATAGCTTTATCTCCAAGGTAAGGCGATAACAGCACGGTACAAAAGCTAGCTCTTTGATTTGATCTCATCTGACGTTTAAAAAGGCAGCTCGCTGCTCTGTTGACAGCTTGCTTCCCTTAGCCCCCTCCCGATGTAGCGGCACGCTCCAGCCGAGCACCTCTACCTCGATCTACCCCTGTGCCTTTCTCCATCTCTCTCCCTCTCTCTCAGTCTCGCCCCCCCCCCCCCCATTCCCAGAACGTAGGGATTAACTAGCGCCGATGGGGCATCCCACCTCTGAGGGTTGTGTTACCGACCAGATAAAGGAGGAAGGGGTGGTGGGAGCTTTGATACCATCACTTTCCCACCTCCCCCTTCCGTCCATAAAATTTCCATCAGCAAGAGTTCTCCATCAGGGCTTAAGACCACACTCCCAAAAGGGGATCATAATCCACTCAGCCAACGTGATCTCAATCATTCAAATGTCACATTGGCACGCCTGCTTTCAGCACACACACACACAGAGACAGAGAGACAGAGAGACAGAGAGACAGAGAGAGAGAGAGAGAGAGAGAGAGAGAGAGAGAGAGAGAGAGAGAGAGAGAGAGAGAGAGGAAGAATGAGAGAGAGGAAGAATGAGAGGAAGGAAGAATGAGAGAGAGAGGAAGAACGAGAGAGAGAGAGAGAGAGAGAGAGAGAGAGAGACATATTAAAGCCAAAGCAGAGGTATTAGATAAAGGACAGGAGGGCACGGCTGTCTGGCATCGGGGCTCTCAACATCCCATTCCGAAACTCAACATCCCAATACGTTCTCACTTTCTCTTCCATCTCCCGCTCTTGCTCTCTCTCTATCTCTTCACTCCCTCTTTCTTTTCCAGTCAACTTTGCAGAAGATGATATCGTGGATCATATTCTTTAAAAGACAATTTCCTGTCATAATATCACCTATGTCATAAAGAAGACTGTTTCAGTTTCCTCTAAAAGGCTTCGCTCTGGCACGTGAGATGCAAAGCTGTTCAGAAAGCTACCTCTCCGCTGTCTCCTTTCCTTCACGACCACTGACAGGTAAAGTGACTGCATAGGGGGTCTGGGATATTGTTTACACGCATATGCTATTTTTAGATCAGTGATCATGAAGGAATCAAGGAAGGAAGGAAGGAGACAAGGAAGTAAATCATTTTGCAGTCTGATAGAATTGGAACTCTGCCCAAGAATGTGATTCCATCCATAGATTGAGATTGAGTGATATTGAAAACACGTGATTCAATCAAACACTGTCATAATTCAGTTATTTCCTTCCTCATAGGCTTACCTCCTCTATCCCCCTATTGTCCTGATGCATTACCCCTCTGAGTCATCAAACCAAAAGTCTACCCCCTTTCAAATCTCTTGAGCTCTGGGAGTACGCTGAAAAAAGTAAATAGATTTGTTTTGAAAAATCTATATAAAGCTACTTGAAGCAGCATAAATCCTGGGAAGTCGCTGCCCCATGCCACTGCTTATTAGCCGTCTGGGGATCAATTTATTACCTTTGCTTGACAAAGGAACCAAACCGGCTGGGTATAGGACTGTGTTTGATTTATGAGGAACTTGGATAGGTAGGGCGTTTTTGGGTCATGCAAATTCCGAGCAGGATAATTAATGTGCACATGCAAATGTGCACGCACGCACGCACGCACGTGCACGCACACACACACACACACACACACACACACACACACACACACACAGCCCCGCATTCACTAGAATGTATTTCCTTGCCAGGTAGAGACTACCCGACAGTTATTGCATAGTACCTGATGGTTCGAGGTATACTTTAAGTAGCATATCAATGATCCTATATCTGTGCCGACTTCCCAACTTTTGCCTGAAATAATACAGTACTAGAAGTTGCATATCAGACCCCAGACAGTTGTTTACATGTAGTAGCTCACCACCTCCACTAGTCTGTGCTGTTGTTCCAAGAATGTCACCTTGCACTCCTGTGACCCACTTTGGGGCCTGGGAAGGCACTGGAACGTGACTGCCTCACCTCACCTGCGATAACTATCCTCCTCTCTCTAGTCTCCTCTGAAAAAAGGGACTGTAATATCTGTAACCGAGCGCTCAAGACACACTCGCTCTCGTTTGGATTTGTCCTCATGTAAATCAAAGGGGCTCAGACATGTGGGAGTTGGATAATGGGTTTTCAGATCCAGTAGTGGGAGATTCTAGGTTGTGATACGGTGCTGTTGAGGAGCACTCCTGCTCTTAGCTGTTACAGGGAAGGGTTGATGAGTTGCATCACCTCACACTCGGCATGAAAGTGAAAGACAAACATCTCATCTGTACAGAGACAGAGGCACTTTTCAACTGAAAACTTTGGGAGTAGATTGAAAGACAAGAGTGAAGAGTGACTGGTATCTACAATGTAATGGACACATGTTATTATGTCGATGGTTGAATGATTTCATAATGTGTTTGTGAATCTTTAGGTGTTAATCATGTGACATTTTTGAGTGTGTGCATATGTCATGTTAGACACATAACAGTTGCACATAAGTGACAGTCAGTCAAATTGTTTTTTAATTTTTTAATTTCACCTTTATTTAACCAGGTAGGCTAGTTGAGAACAAGTTCTCATTTACAACTGCGACCAGGCCAAGATGAAGCATAGCAGTGTGAACAGACACACTGGTGCTTCTGTGTAAATAATTGAGTGTGTATATGCATGCGTGATGTACGTTTGTATGTGTGCAAATAGATTTTCCGTATGAGTATTTCCTATACTGATGTGTGTGCGCATGCGTGTTTACTGTATGAGTACCTGTGTGCAAAAACAAGATGATGCCTTTCTCTCTCTCGATGCATCTTACAAGAGGGTGTAACCTGGCAGCCTCACTATTCACTACCCCATTGTCTTGGCTCCCGGCCACGCTCATCCCTCTCAATAACAAATTAGCCTGTTCCAAGCAGCACATTTCTCCCACACCTAAGGAATAGGACAGAACTTAGCTGTGTCTGTGTGTGCGTGTGAGAGTGTGTGTGTTAGTCACACCACTCTTTTAGAAACAAAGAGCAGAAGACTAGCCGTTTGCTGAGTGGGCAGGGGGAGCGGAGGAGAGAGAGAGCGAGAGGGAGATAGAGAGAGAGTTATCTAACAGAATTAGGCAAAAACAAGGAGAACAATGGAGACGAGACCACTTAAAAATACTCTGACGAGAACCCTCTTGCAAAAAAGGATGGGTAACAACAGAGCTGAATTCCTTTCTAAAGTTCTCTCCCCTCTTCTCTCCCCCACTCCTTTTCTCTCACCCTCTCTCTCTCACACTCTCTCTCTATTTATTACCCTCTTTCTCCATCGCTCTCTCTCTTTCATATTATCACTCACTCCCTGTCCTGGGGCTTGATGAGTCTCAGTAGCCTTGTCTTAATCATGTGAGAGAGTGGGTTTAATTAACCAATGAAATAAGAGGTTTAGGGCGTTTTCACATATAGTCCCTTGAAAAGAATTTCAGTCCTCTTTAAAGTGAACTCCGGGGTAAAAAAAGAAGAAGCTAAAGAACACGGTTCTCTTTGTATTCACATTGCTATGTTGGCGCAGTGGTCTAAGGCACTGCATTGCAGTAGCCACCAGAGACTCTGGGTTTGCGCCCAGACTCTGTCACAGCCGGCTGCGACCGGGAGGTCCATGGGGCGATGCATAATATGCCTAGCGTCGTCTGGGTTAGGGGGGGGTTTGGCCGGTAGGGATATCCTTGTCTCATTGTGCACTAGCGACTCCTGTGGTGGGCCGGGTGCAGTGCATGCTAACCAGGCTGCCAAGTGCACAGTGTTTCCTCTGACACATTGGTGCGGCTGGTTTCCAGGTTGGATGCGCGCTGTGTTAAGAAGCAGTGCGGCTTGGTTAGGTTGGGTTTCGGAGGAAGCATGGCTTTCGACCTTCATCTCTCCCGAGCCCATACGGGAGTTATAGCGATGAGACAAGATAGTAACTACTAACATTTGGATACCATGAAAAAGGGGGGTAAAATATTTTTTTGTAAAGAAAGGAACCAAGATATTTTTTCCAACATGCACTCAATCAGAATCGTATTAGCTTCCAAAATGTAAGTAGGTATATCTAGCTGTCCGATCTTGTAATCTTGTGATCACAAGATACTATTAACAGAATAAATAGCAATAGAATGACTGCCGAATATTTGTAATTTAAAAAAATATACAGTATATATATATATAATTGAACCTTTATTTAATTAGGCATGTCAGTTAAGAACAAATTCTTATTTACAATGACAGCCTACACCGGCCAAACCCAGACAACACTGGCCCAATTGTGCACTGCCCAATCACAGCCGGTTGTGAAACAGCCTGGAATTGAACTAGGGTGTCTGTAGTGACGCCTCAAACACTGAGATGCAGTGCCTTAGACCACAGTGCCGAGTTGCTACCACCCCTTTAAGAGCTAGAAAAGATTTTCTACCCTATGTTGTGATTCTCACTAAATATATTGTCTTCTCACACTATTCAAACCCCACAATCAATAAACAGCTTATGAAGCTCTTAGCCTATAGATCACATATTGCAAACAAATTATCTGAACTAAAAACTCCACACATTTTGGGATTTCTCTGTGTCCTTGACAATCGCTAATCAATATCCAAAAACAGCACACATTTCTTTTTATTTTGTGGCACCAACGTGAGGGTTTATAGCAGGCGAAACGTTGTTGCATTAGTCTAGTGTGCGGTGCGGGAATAATAACAAACGAACCTGGGGAGTTTTGTGTTCACATTGTCCTTAAAAAGGGAACTGGACTGTGGAATTGAAGCAAACCGAACTCAGACCACCTCTCGAGATGGTCTCGGTTTGGTTCAGGGGCTCTTTGAGGGGTCTGAGTTCCTTTGGAGTGTTCACACTGCACAAATAAATAAGCGAACCGCACTGAGATCACAAAAATTGTCTGAAAGGGACCAAGCTTGAGCTCGAGCTTAGAAACCTGCTTAATGTTGAGTTAGTAAGAAAGGGAGTGTGAGAGAGAGGAGGAGAGAGACCAAGTGTCAAATTAAGAGGGAGAGAGGAAGAGAGCATGAGAATGTGAGGGAGAAAGTGAGAGGGGGAGACAAAGTGAGAGGGAGGGAGGAAAAGAGCCCTAGAGGAAGGGAGAGAGAAAGTGAGGGAGGGAAAGAGAGAGGGGGAGATACAAAAAAAAAAGAGAAAGAGAGACAGACCAGTCGGAAGGGAAGACTGATGAAGTGGTCCTTGTCATGACTTGGACTCGAATCAAGTGCTTGGCCCACTTTCGCGCCAACCAGTGCCAAAAAAACAAGGCCAGACAAATTTGCTACCTTTACCAGTCTGCTTCACACAACCCTGGTATACATACGTCAACACATCAACACCGAATAGACATAAATGTGTTATCTTTTCCCCATTAGACGCGACTCAGAAAGGTGGAACAACTTGACAAATATCCTCGGGCGGATGATAGAAGGTTCCGGGGAACAAACTTCAAACGATTTCCGCATTCTCCTTGTCGGACTTGAGACGGCATCAACAGACAGGCAAGAGACGGCGAATGCCAAAACACACACAGCGCTAAGAGATGCTGTAACACTTTTGGTCTATTTTTGTCTGGCCCTTGTCAATTGACTGTGTTTCTCGACGCATTTTAAAGATGGCAAACTTAGTATGTTTACTCTGCTTCCAAAAATTCTATTGGACTCGTAATGTATGCGCCAATCGGGTCTCACGAGCCAGCGCCGCCTCCCGGTATATCACACAAAAAGCATGGAACTGTGGCTCTGGATGCAGCAGAGTCTGTGTAAATAGGACAAGACTTGAATATTTCACAGGCCGTGTGTGTTTATCAGTCTTCGCATGGTCTTTTTTATTCAACATTGAATCTTCATAAGAGAAAACAAAAAGCTGTGAAGATGTATACATGAATAAGATAAGACTGTGTACAATACCCATCATGCATCATTCACACACAATCAGTGTCTTTCTTTTTTAAATGAGTGATATTCTATACACTCATGGTTGTTATACATAAGCCTATTTTATGATATCAAGATCATAGGAATTTTCCACTGAAATAATGTTAATTCCACAACCACTAACAATAGTTTTCAGCACTGTACAGCATCTTCATTCCAGATGAATGATTCCTGAGCAGATGATTTTGAGAAGGTCAAATTAACAGGAAACTAACAACATAACACAACATAATACAATTCCTCAAACCTCTAACTAGTTATTTAGGCACTGTTTTCCATTCATGGTATAGGAGAATTGAACGACCAGGTCCAAAAGACCCTAACACAGTGTGTTGTCATGTTCAAAACCAGATGCATTATGGGACAGGAGAAGGGGATCGGCAATGTAAAACATGTCATAGAAATGAATGTGCCCCATTGTCTTCTTCTACCTAGTCATCATTCTCTCTCTTGCTCTCTC